>NC_054473.1:137245978-137515978 GCF_017639515.1 Carcharodon carcharias
GAAAGGAGTGTTTGGGCCCTTAGACGGTGAGGAGAGAGGAAGTGAAGGGACAGGTGTTGCATCTTTTGCGTGGGCATGGGGTGGTGCCATAGGTGGGGGTTGAGGAGTAGGGGGTGATGGAGGAGTGGACCAGGGTGTCCCAGAGGGAACGATTCCTACGGAATGCCGACAGGAGGGGTGAAGGGAAGATGTGTTTGGTGGTGGCATCATGCTGGAGTTGGCGGAAATGGCGGAGGATGATCCTTTGAATGCAGAGGCTGGTGGGGTGATAAGTGAGGACAAGGGTGACCCTATCATGTTTCTGGGAGGGAGGAGAAGGCGTGAGGGCGGATGCGCGGGAGATGGGCCGGACATGGTTGAGGGCCTTGTCAACGACCGTGGGTGGTAAACCTCGGTTAAGGAAGAAGGAGGACACGTCAGAGGAACTGTTTTTGAAGGTAGCATCATCGGAACAGATGCGACGGAGGCAAAGGAACTGAGAGAATGGGATGGAGTCCTTACAGGAAGCGGAGTGTGAGGAGCTGTAGTCGAGGTAGCTGTGGGAGTCGGTAGGCTTGTAATGGATATTGGTGGACAGTCTATCACCACAGATTGAGACAGAGAGGTCAAGGAAGGGAAGGGAAGTGTCAGAGATGGACCACGTGAAAATGATGGAGGGGTGGAGATTGGAAGCAAAATTAATAAATTTTTCCAAGTCCCGACGAGAGCATGAAACAGCACTGAAGTAATCATCGATGTACCGGAGAAAGAGTTATGGAAGGGGGCATGAGTAAGACCGGAACAAGGAATGTTCCACATACCCCATAAAGAGACAGGCATAGCTGGGGCCCATGCGGGTACACATAGCCACACCTTTTATTTGGAGGAAGTGAGAGGAGTTGAAGGAGAAATTATTCAGTGTGAGAATAAGTTCAGCCAGACGGAGGAGAGTAGTGGTGGATGGGGATTGTTCGGGCCTCTGTTCGAGGAAGAAGCTAAGGGCCCTCAGACCATCCTGGTGGGGGATGGAGGTGTAGAGGGATTGGACATCCATGGTGAAGAGGAGGCGGTTGGGGCCAAGGAACTGGAAATTGTTGATGTGACGTAAGGTGTCAGAGGAATCACGGACGTAGGTGGGAAGGGACTGGATAAGGGGAGAGAGAAGGGAGTCAAGATAACGAGAAATGAGTTCTGTGGGGCAGGAGCAAGCTGACACGATCGGTCTACCGGGACAGTTCTGTTTGTGGATTTTGGGTAGGAGGTAGAAGTGGGCCGTCCGAGGTTGGGAGACTATCAGGTTGGAAGCTGTGGGAGGAAGATCCCCAGAGGAGATGAGGTCGGTGACAGTCCTGGAAACAATGGCTTGATGTTCAGTGGTGGGGTCATGGTCCAGGGAGAGGTAGGAGGAAGTGTTCGCGAGTTGACGCTCAGCCTCCACGAGGTAGAGGTCAGTGCGCCAGCCAACAACAGCACCACCCTTGTCAGCGGGTTTGATGACAATGCCAGGGTTGGACCTGAGAGAATGGAGTGCAGTAAGTTCAGAGAGAGAGAGATTGGAATGGGTGAGAGGAGCAGAGAAATTGAGACGACTAATGTCACGCCGACAGTTCTCAATGAAAAGATCAAGAGAAGGTAAGAATCCAGAGGGAGGGGTCCAGGTGGAGGGAGAATATTGGAGGTGGGTAAAAGGATCCATTGAACGGGGAGAGGACTCCTGCCCAAAGAAGTGAGCCCGGAGACGAAGACGGCGGAAGAAGAGTTCAGCATCGTGCCAAGCCCGAAATTCATTGAGGTGAGGGCGTAAGGGTATGAAACTAAGTCCTTTGCTGAGCACTGAATGTTCAGCATCGGAGAGGGGAAGGTCAGGGGGTATAGTGAAATACACGGCTGGGGCTGGGATTGGAAAATGGGGTGTGGACGGAGGGACAGGCAGGGGTGGAGGGTCCTAGATGGGTGTTGGTGTCGATGAGTTGTTGGAGCTTGCGTGCCTTAGCACTTGAGAGAAAGAGAAAAAGTTTCTTGTTGAGGCGTCAGAGGAGAGTAGTGGTGGATGGGGATTGTTCGGGCCTCTGTTCGAGGAAGAAGCTAAGGGCCTTCAGACCATCCCGGTGGGGGATGGAGGTGTAGAGGGATTGGACGTCCATTAGAATATGAGCCATTTATGGTTTCGTTTAAGCTTTAACGAGATGACAAGACTTTCACCTTATTCTCATGCAGCAATTCTTTGCTAGTTGAGAAGGGATAACTGAGTAGAATGTCTAATCGAAGCCAAGTTTTTAAACAGCCATGAAACTATTTAAAACAAATAACCATTTGTACACACAGAAATATAGTACGGGTACTATTAGCATTTGTATGTGAAATTTACTGATCACAAGTACCACCTGCTCTGACGGACTCAAAACAGCAACTCTGTTTCTCTCTTCACAGGTGCTGTCAGACCTGCTGAATTTTTCTTGCTTTTTCTGTTTTTGTTTCAGATTTCCAGCATCTGCAGTGTTTTGCTTTTACCACCCAATATGCTTTGGTAACAAAATGAAAGCTCAACAAAATCTTGGACGAACTTTTAAAACCTAGTACATTATGTTGTTTTAGCAGGGGAAAAGTAAGCTCATGCTATCCAATTTTATGAGATTTCTTTATATGACTATAAGGGGGAAAAAGAATGGGAAGAGACTATAAGGTCCACCCTGCCCAGCAATGCAGACATGGTGTAGCTACACATATACCATTGACCTACCACCCACCCTCCACAATCACACAATCTCCTGGGGAAGCAAAAAAAAAACAGAGGAATAAACACCGTCAGTTCAAGAAAAACACTGAGAAATTCTTCTCCAACTCCTTAGGCAATCAAGAAAACTCCAGGAGATAGTGTTGGCTATAAATCCTTCTAATCCCAGCTAATCCATAATTTGTGAAAATGAACAATAAATTTAAATAAAATATATCCTGAAGACTCTGTTTATGTAAAATGAATAATGTTAGCTAAATCTGCCATTAGTTTCCACAATTTGTTAACACCACATAAATGCAGAGTCATTTTGTGTCAACTAATTTCAGAATCTGCCTGCAATGCCAACTAAACTTGACAGGTAAATAGATAACAAATTTACCACATCTCTCTATTGCACCACATAATCAAATGAACTAGTTTTTGTTTAACCAAAGTTAGATAACAACATTTTCAATATACCTTGACTTCCTGTACATAGAGTCAAAGCATATTTGTGAAAGCCCTGCAATTTTTCATTTATTAAAAATAGATCAATTGAAGAAGTGATGCCTTATTGAATTATGCATCACATCTGAATCTTTCACCATTCCCTATCCTTGTGCTATATGTAAGCTTTCCAAAACCTCAGAAGAGTACCTTTAAGTGAGGAAAGTTTACAGCCGTAAGGCAATTATTTGATAACCCCTTTATCACCTGAAGATATACCCAAGAGGTTTCACAACTTTGTGTTCTGTGAAAAGCCTTGTTTAGACAATAGCTGCAAAGGCACATTTGGTGTGAATTTCCCACATATGTGCTCCAGAGAAGCCAATAAATGATCAAGAGTTATGGACACCCATTGAACTTCAGGATAAAAACTCTCATGCTTAACTCTTGTTAAGGGTCTCTGTTGTAAAGCCAGAAATCTATATTTCCTTAGCATAAGAAATCCAATGCTAATCTATGAGCATTACAAATATAGGAATATTATAAATCTATGAGCTGCGTGAATTAACTTTGAGGGAACGGCCAGTACAAACTGTGTAGATCATATTCAGTTCACATCATCCCAGTCTAAAGTGAATGTGATCAAGTGTAGCTGATAGAACAATTGGTGCAAGTAATGCAAAAACTCATTAAAACCACAGATGTGCATTTGGATTCCATTTTCAACAAAAATTAACATAAGATAGCACAAATTAATTTACTCCTGGTCTAAGATGGTTTCCCACCCCAACCACTCAGGTCTAATTTTAAACCAGCTCAATAATAAATGGATTTGAAGCAAGGAAGTATTAACAGTTTGGTTCCATTGTATACCCACACGCATTATAAGGATATTTTCAACTGATCCTTAAAAACAATAATCCCAAAGTTCCTGAGTCCCTGCTGAAACAGCATATGTGGACATATACCCACACCCCTAACCAATATCTGAAGATTGTGACCTCATCAGAACACCCAGGTGCAGCTAATTTCCAAAATGTTTCCGGAAAAAGTGTGTAAATCTAGTCATCAGGTAGCCAGATATGCCAGAGTGAAAAAATTTGGGGAGGGCGCAACATCTTCATTTAAAGGACAGTATGCAGTTAAAGGAATTATTGTGTGACACATGAGGGAAAGGGTGAACACCTAACCTCTGAGAGAGAGGCTAATGTGGAAGTGCCATTCCCCTATCACCCCTGTGCTCGCAGACCTACTTTGGCACCCAGTCAAACAATGTCTTGATCTTAAAATTCTCATCCTTTCAAATCCTTCCATGGTCTCACCCCTTCCTATCTCTGTAATTTCCTTCAGCTGCACAAACCTCTAAGATATCTGCAGTCCTCTATTCCTGGCCTCTTGTGCATCCCCAATTTTAATTGTTCCATCATTGGTGGACAGGCCTGCAGTTGCCTAGACTCTAAGCTCTGGAATACCCTCCCGACTCTTATCGGCCTCTCTATCTTGCTTTTCTTCTTTAAGACATTCCTTAAAACCTTTCTCTTTGACCCAGCTTTTGGCCATCTGACTAAATTAATACCTCCTTATGTGTCTCTGTGATGGACAGAATTTGTGTTCCTTTTTATTGCCCATGATCTATATATTTGCCTGAAAAAGATGTGTGTTGTTACCCTCAGAGTGATTGTTCCAACTTAAATAATTCCAGCAGCAAACTTTTTTGGAGAGCTTTAAAAAATAAGGAAGGTTATTTATTATCACACACATGCCCTGGATGTTTAAAATGTAATGTCTCACTTACTCAACTCACACAGACTATCACACCCACAAAGATTAGATGTAGATAAAGATAAAACAATACAATTACAATTCATGATTGTCTCAGTCCCTTTTGTAGCTGGCCTGTAGTTTCCTAGATGAGTTGCTGCTTTAGTTGAAGTGAAGCTCTTGTAGAGCAGATTATACTCAATAAGCTGTGAGGCTTCTTGCAGTCGAATTTCCAGGAGGTTGGTTCTCAGGTGAACTCAAGGTTGGAGCAGTTTGGAGGGAGTCCTCCCACTTTTAAAGTATTTCTGTTTATTACCTTGACTGCTTAGATGATTCTTGGTGGTCCAATGGCTTTCTGATGGAACTCTGTGGACAGAACATCTCCCTGCTATTATTTTAAAAGCAGACAATAAAGTGGTTTCCTCACCATGTGACTTATACAAGCTAATTTTCCTTTTTAAAACAAGGGGTGATGTGTTGATTACATATCCTATGTTGTTGTTTGACACCTTGAAAGTCACCCAGTCTAGTTTGGATGAGGAACTATCATAATACGATGGCAGATCAATGGAATCCATTCACATTCATCTAACACTCATTGAATTTCAATGTTTCTTTTGTTCATGGTAAAACAGGAAGTTGTGCTATCTGGAACACTTTAGTTCCTTTGTTGATGGTCCACCCTTAAACAAAGGGATGTGTGAATTCCCTGGATAGCTGTGAATGGCCATATTTAATTAGGTATTTGCTTGAGACTCAGGACTGTCTGGAGTTCAAAATGCCAAAGGTCACATGATTTGCAGCAGCCATTTTAATAGACTGTGTTCAAACTTTTAAAGTAGTGACTGAAAGTTCATAATATACTAGAATATGACAGGCTCAGTGTCTTCCTTTGTTTTGTAACATTCCTGTGAAGCACCTTGGGACATTTCATTACTTAAGGGTGCTATAAATATAAGTTGCTGTTATTATAACTCCTTGATCCTTTGCACCCTCTATTCAACAAATCCTGACATTTGATTACATGATCAAGAGACTGCAGCAGCCAATTAAAAGGAGGCATTGCACTTGGAGAGGGCAGCACACAATGCCACAGAACAGCAGGCCACTGCAGAAAAAAATGCACAAATCCACGTAACAAGGAAGCAATAGTATTCAGTTGATAATGGAGATTTGGGAGTCACTATTCCTTTACTGGGTCTGTTAAAACATATATTTAATAGTTCTCTGTATTCGTTAATCTGTTCACCAGCTACAACTTTCCTCAGTAGGCTCAGGCAGATCAAAGCTAACAGTACTATTTTATTGTCCAGATGCACAAGCCAGGTGACAGCTGAGAAGAATGATGGATGTTGAAACAGTTCCCTCTACTTCTACTGACCATTCACCCACACAGCCATTCACTCCTCCCTTGCATTCGACAGCAAAGAAATACCCACTCAAGAAGGTAAATGGAGAGACACAGAGCACAGGTAAATCAGAAGATGCAGATCAGGAAGTGGAGTCTGATATAACTGAGTGTAGGAAAAGGCATGTGAGAATCTGGCTGTAGGGCACAACAATGATGAAGAGCAGTGCATCAGATATGTATGGAGATCCCAGAAGGTATGGCAAATGGCTGGTATAGCAATGGAGTCCACTGGCCTGCTTTTTAAAAATTCAATCATGGCATTGCTGTTATGGTCAGCATTTATAGCCCATCTCTCATTGCCCTTTGAGAAGGTGATGGTGAGCCACCTTCTTGAACCACTGCAGTTCATCTGTTGTAAGTATACCCACAGTGCTGCTAGGAAGGGAGTTTGAGGATTTTGATCCTTGCGGCAATGAAGAAATGACTATACAGTTCCAAGTCAGGATGGTGTGTGGCTTGGAGCAAATCTGCAGGTGGAGGTGTTCCATTGTTCCTGCTGCCCTGTTATTCTAGGTTGTAGTGGTTACAGGTTTGGAATCTGCTATTGAAGTAGCCTGGGTGAGTTGCTGCAGTGCATCTTGTAGGTAGTACACACTGCTACCAGAGCACACCAGCGGTGGAGGGGGTGAATTCTTAAGGTAGTGGGTGCCAACCAAGTCAATTGTTCTGTCCTAGATGGTGTCAAGCTTCTTGACTTGTGTTGGAGTTACACTCATCCAGGCAAGTGGGAGTAATCCACCACACTCCTAATGTGTGCCTTGTAGGTAGTGGACAGGCCTATCTGAGGAGTTATGAAAATGGCTAAATATCACGCAGTCATCAGCAAACAACCACACTCCTGAATTTATGATGGAGGTAAGGTCATTGATGAAGCAGTTAAAGATGCTTGGGCTTAGGACACTACTCTGGGAAACTCCTGCAGTGATGTCCTGAGACCGAGATGATTAGCCTCCAATAATCACAACTATCTTCCTTTGACTAGGTATGACTCCAGCCTTTTTCTCAGTGATTCTCATTGACTTCAGTTTTGATAGGCTCCTTGATGCCACACTCAGTCAAATGTTGCCTTAATCCCAAAGACAGTCACTCTCACCTCACTTCTGGAGTTCAGCTCTTTTGTGCAAGGCTGTATTAAGCTGAGTGGTCCTGGCAGAACCCAAACTGAGCATCAGTGAGCAGGTAGGTTATTGCTAAGCAAGTGCCACTTGATAGCACTGTCAAGGGCACTTTCCCATCACTTTGCTGATGATTGAAAGTAGGGAAGTAGTGCAGTAACTGACCAGATTGGATTTGTCCTGCTGTCTGTGGACAGGACATACCATGGACAATTTCCCACATTGCTGAGTAGATTCCAGTGTTGTGGTTGTACTGGAACAGCTTAGCTAGGGACAGGACTAGTCAATATGTCAATATCTGAAAGGATTTCAACTCATTGCAGAGCAGATTAGAAAAAGTGGCTGTTGTAGAAGAATTGCAAATTGTCTTACACTTCAGGAAAGATCCAGGCATGTCAGTCAACTCAATTTGGTGGCACCGAATAAAGGACTGTAGATCTTGTGGACCTGTTGGAAACGTCATTGTAAATCAATCAATGTCTCCTCTGGTGCTGCCTCATTAATCTGGCTTCCCTTTTAGCCTCCTGGTGCTCTTCTTCCAAAAGAATGTATATCACGTAAAGCTCCTTGTGAAGCTCTCAGATACTCTCTCAGTAATTCTCCTTAAATACAATCTTTTAGAAGAATAATGCATTACATTGGAGGAGGCTTTCAGAGAATAATAATTAAAATATTAGTCTTCATTTTAATCAGAAGTGGGAATCAGGCGGGCGGTCAGCAAGGTGAGCGCCAAAGCCCCTTGACCTTCTCAGCGTGAGACCCTGTCCACTATCAATTCCCAGTTCATACTTACATGCTGTCAGTTAGATGGCCCCTCAAAATGAGTGAGAAGTGGCTACTGATGGATGGGTAGGCACGGAATTTTGGGCAACAGGACACTGACAGCAGCACTATAGAAACAATCATTGGCAACAAGTCACGGGAGAGGTTTTAGGAGGGTCTTAAAGAAAGGAAGCAGAGGCCTGAGGAATGGGAGGCCTAATTTTATCTTGTGAAATCTAGAGGAGCCTTCCTCCTCCTTCAGTTCATACAAGGAAAATTATAAGAAGTTTTTTTTAAATGTACCCGTTTGGGCCTTTTCTGGCCTCAGATCCTCTTCCTGCGGTCTTTGTCTATCAGAAAAATCATATTAGCCTCCCCACTAAGTCCATAGGCAAATTTGCAGTCATTGGACCCCAATCGTCAATTTAAAGGAGGACTCTGTTGGCTTCAAGCATTTGTCTTTGCCGCCTGTTCAGAAAGCTAAAATAGAAGAGAGCAGGAACAGTGAGGTGCTTCCAAAGAAAGAGCCTGCAGTTTTGAACCAGCCATTGTCAAATTGTCCAAAACAAAAACAAAAATAAAAGTACCTGGAAAAACTCAGCAGGTCTGACAGTATCTGCGGAGAGGAACACAGTTAACGTTTCGAGTCCGTATGACTCTTCAACAGAACTAAGGAAAAATAGAAGAGAGGTGATATATAAGCTGGTTTAAGTCGGGGTGGGACAAGTACAGCTGGATAGAGGGCCAGTGATAGGTGGAGATAGCCAAAAGATGTCATAGACAAAAGGACAAAGAGGTGTTGACGGTGGTGATATTAGTTAAGAAATGTGCTAATAGATGACATTAAGGGTAGAAAGCAGGACGAGCAAGGTACAGATAGCCCTAGTGGGGGTTGGGGTGGGGTGGGGGGAAGGGATCGAAAGTGGCTAAAAAGTAGAGATAAAACAATGGATGGAAATACATTTAAAAATAATGGAAATAGGTGCGAAAAGAAAAATCTATATCAATTATTGGAAAAAGGTGGAACAGAAAGGGGGTGGGAATGGAGGAGAGAGTTCATGATCTAAAGTTGTTGAACTCAATATTCAATCCAAAAGGCTGTAAAGTGCCTAGTCAGAAGATGAGGTGCTGTTCCTCCAGTTTGCGTTGAGCTTCACTGGAACAATGCAGCAGGCCAAGGACGGACATGTGGGCATGAGAGCAGGGTGGAGCGTTGAAATGACACACGATAGGGAGGTCTGGGTAATGCTTGCGGACAGACCGAAGGTGTTCTGCAAAGCGGTCACCCAGTCTGCGTTTGGTCTCTTCAATGTAGAGGAAACTGCATTGGGAGCAGCGAATGCAGTAGACTAAATTGAGGGAAGTGCAAGTGAAATGCTGCTTCACTTGAAAGGAGTGTTTGGGCCCTTAGACGGTGAGGAGAGGGGAAGTAAAGGGGCAGGTGTTGCACCTTCAACAGTTGCATGGGGAGGTGCCATGGGAGGGGGTTGAGGTGTAGGGGGTGATGGAGGAGTGGACCAGGGTGTCCCGGAGGGAATGATCCCTACTGAATGCCGACAGGGGGGGGTGAAGGGAAGATGTGTTTGGTGGTGGCATCATGCTGGAGTTAGCGGAAATGGCGGAGGATGATCCTTTGAATGCGGAGGCTGGAGAGGTGATAAGTGAGGACAAGGGGGATCCTATCCTGGTTCTGGGAGGGAGAGGGAGGTGTGAGGGCGGATGCGCGGGAAATGGGCTGGACACGGTTGAGGGCCCTATCAACCACCATGGGTGGTAAACCTCGGTTAAGGAAGAAGGAGGACATGTCAGAGGAACTGTTTTTGAAGGTAGCATCATCGGAACAGATGCGACGGAGGCGAAGGAACTGAGAGAATGGGATGGAGTCCTTAGAGGAAGCGGGGTGTGAGGAGCTGTAGTCGAGATAGCTGTGGGAGTCAGTAGGCTTGTAATGAATATTGGTGGACAGTCTATCACCAGAAATTGAGACAGAGAGGTCAAGGAAGGGAAGGGAAGTGTCAGAGATGAGCCATGTGAAAATGCTGGAGGGGTGGAGATTGGAAGCAAAATTAATAAATTTTTCCAAGTCCCGACGAGAGCATGAAGCAACACCGAAGCAATCATCGATGTACCGGAGAAAGAGTTGTAGGAGGGGGCCGGAGTAGGACTGGAACAAGGAATGTTCCACATACCCCATAAAGAGACAGGCATAACTGGGGCCCATGTGGGTACACATAGCCACACCTTTTTTTTGGAGGAAGTGAGAGGAGTTTAAGGAGAAATTGTTCAGTGTGAGAACAAGTTCAGCCAGACGGAGGAGAGTATGGTGGATGGGGATTGTTCGGGCCTCTGTTCGAGGAAGAAGTGGAGAGCCCTCAGACCATCCCGGTGGGGGATGGAGGGTAGAGGGATTGGATGTCCATGGTGAAGAGGAGGCGGTTGGGGTCAAGGAACTGGAAATTGTTGATATGATGTAGGGTGTCAGAGGAATCACGGATGTAGGTGGGAAGGGACTGGACAAGGGGAGAGAGAATGGAGTCAAGATAGCAAGAAATGAGTTCTGTGGGGCAGGAACAGGCTGACATGATTGGTCTGCCGGGACAGTCCTGTTTGTGGATTTTGTGTAGGAGGTAGAAGCGGGCCGTCCGAGGTTGAGAGACTATGAAGTTGGAAGCTGTGGAAGGAAGATCTCCAGAGGAGGTGAGGTCAGTAACAGTCCTGGAAACAATGGTTTGATCTTCAGTGGTGGGGTCATGGTCCAGGGGGAGGTAGGAGGAAGAGCCTGCAAGTTGACGCTCAGCCTCTGCGAGGTAGAGGTCAGTGCGGCAGACAACAACAGCACCATCCTTGTCAGCAGGTTTGATGACAATGTCAGGGTAGGACGTGAGAGAACGGAGTGCAGCAAGTTCAGAGAGAGGCAGGTTAGAGTGGGTGAGAGGAGCAGAGAAATTGAGATGACTAATGTCGCGCCAACAGTTCTCAATGAAAAGATCAAGAGAAGGTAAGAATCCAGAGGGAGGGGTCCAGGTGGAGGGAGAATATTGAAGGTGGTTAAAGGATCCATTGAACATGGAGAGGACTCCTGCTCAAAGAAGTGAATTGTCAATTATCCACCTCCTTATCTACATCATCATATTGAAGAGGGACGCTATATTTATTTGAAATTTATACTATTTTAGGAGAATTAGAAACTTAGCCTTTCCCTTCCATGGACATCCACATGAAAAATATGATCAATTAGGTTAAAAGCACAGCATAAGCTACTTGCATAACTCATGTAACATTTCTGCATAGTTTGCTTGTGTCGTATATGGCACAGTCTTTAATGCCGGGTGTCTGTTTTCATAAGGTACTTAATAATGTTCCTTTGGTCTGCACAGTATCTCTGTATCTTGTTCTGTTAAAGTGGTTTCTGTTCTCAGTGGTGTACAACATAGTAGAATCTAAGCTACTATCCTGAACCCTTATGGAATCTAGGGTTACACTGTAAATAGCAAGCTCTGTACGTTAACCTCATTTACTAAGTGGACTCTATAAAGGTCTAAATTTATTACTTTCTATTTCCTTGACACAGGGTTCAACCTAAGATTTTACATTGCATTGTAAAGTAACAGTAAATTCAGTCCTCAAAGTAAAAATAATAGTGACAAGTAAACTCTGCCTCACAAAAGGCGGTGTATGAACACAGGACATTTAGTGGTGTTGCAGAAGGTTTTTTTAATGGTTGCTACTTAAAATTAAAACACTTGTAATGCTGGTTTTTTTTCTCTTTTAAAACTCTACGTTTTATATGTTTGCATCTGTTATTCATTGTAGTCTTGCCATCCATATGTTACCTTACATAGGCTATGATGCACATTTTTATATAATCTCTCATAAATGCAAGATTTAAAAAATATGTTGTCAGAGTTATGTACTTAGACTTCGCAACATATTTTGACAATGCTCCTTACAAAAGGTTGCTTTGTTAGCTCAAAGTGGTAAAAAATTAAGGTAAAATTGAAATATGGATAAAAATTTAGTGCAAGGAAATAAAGCAATAGGGTAGGAGGAAAAGATCTGCATGGAATGCCACAGATTCTGATACTGGAGCATCCACTGTATCTAATTTACATCAATGACATGGAATCTGAGGCTGGAATTTTCTGTCCCCATTGGTGTCAGGTGCCATGCCTTGTGTGAGTGGACAATATGGTGGGAAGGCCAAAAATTGTCTTCATATCATCATGAAACCAGTTTGCGATGGTCCAATCTACCCATCAATGGCAGGCGGGAACATCATTTTAATAAATCTGCGTATAATTATAAGGCCTGCATGCCAGAATCATCTGCCCATGTCAAATTTACCACCCACGTCGGTGGGCAAACAACTGGCCCAGAACATGTCTTGATAAGTGTGACGTGCAGAAGTTGGAACTTACTTTTATGGCCTTGTTCACATCACGGACATTGGAGAAGCAGAAGATGCTGGAGCCCTACAGCTACCGGACCCTGGATGAACACATGCATCGCATGCTTGGGTGGATTCTGATGGACAAGACTCTGCCATAAAGCAGCTCATGGAAGGTGGGAGGTCTCCGCTGATGTCTCAGGTCTGCTTCGGGACATCATTGTCTTGGCCATCGTCTGCTATAGATGATCATGGAGGGGATGGAAAGGAGGACCCAGCTGTGAGGGGGAGAGGAAGGTGTAACAGGTGGGGTGGGAAAGGAAGGTCTGGTTTGACTGGGAGACGAAGGTGAACCAGTGGTGGGGTGAGGTTGGGAAGGAGAAAACGATGGAGTCAGTGGGAGGTGAGGTTGGGAGGGGTAGGAAGTACAGGGGGAGGCGGGTGTAATGAGGAGAATGTGGCAACTGAGGAAGTAGGTGCAAGGGAAGGAGTTTGGTGGGGGAAGGAGTTTGGAGGGGGGAGGATTTTGGGGGGAGGAAGGAGTTTGGAGTGGGGAAGGAATCTGTAGGAGGAAGGAGTAAGGTTGGAGGAAGGAGAAAGGTTGGGGGGATGTCCAGGTGAATGTACAAGGGAGGGGTATGTGGATTCGATGACTGCCTCTTTGGGAGTGAAATGAGGGTGGGTATAGTAAGAGGGACTGGTGAGAATGAGAGAGGACAGAGTGAGCCAGTCGGCTGGGAGGTGAGAGTGGAATGGTAGTGGGATGGTAGGAGGGGCGGCAAGGGTAGTTGTTGGGGACTTGGAAGCAGACATGGACCCTTGGGGGGAAGGAGGAGGATGGGGAGGTCAATGTGGATGGGGCTGGGATTCTCGGGAAGGTAGGGAATGTGCCCGCTCACTTGGACATCCCAGTGCAAAAAGGGTTGTGGCTGGTAGGTGATGGTGGGGAGGTGGGAGGTGATGCCTGGGGGGCAACAATGATGGAAGAAAGGACATGGGCAGCTGAGGAAGGGAAAAGAATAGGGGAGCTGAAGACATACTCAAACACCATGCTTCTAAAATTGAAAGTGAGGGAAGCCTCGTGTTGGATGGGCACAGGTGCAGCATGGGAGTGTGATCAGTGGGTGGGCGGAGATGCAGGTCAGTTCAGATAGATGACCGAAAGAGAACCCCAGCAGGCAGCATTGAAAATTCTCAGGATATTAAGATCAGTGTGATGGAGGGAGGCTCTGTGTGCGTGGGAGAGTGCTAGCACGAGGCTCTGAAATGCCCTGCCACACACAGATCTACCTCCAGAGTCACTTGTGGGCCAGCTGTGTGCAGCTGAACTGCTATTGGGGATAGGGGAGAAGCAGTGGGAGGACTCGTGAAGCCTTTACATGAAGCTGAAAGACACCATTACACATTATTCAGTGCAACTATTTGTGATCAGAAATTCTTAACTTTTCTAGGCCTACCACTTCTTCTAGGTGCTGCCCAGACATACACAGCAGGGGCGGAGACAGCCCCTGGTTGATTCTTTTGCCTCTGATGACTTCAGCACGGGTCCTCTGGAGAGCTGAGGCCCTGAAGCCCCCAGCTTACTTTGGCTGTCCTCCTGTGGACCAGTTGCTCCCTGTGTAGTGACAGAGGACAGTTGAGGGGGGTCACAGGCAAAGGGGACTCGAAGGGAGAGGACAGCCTCTGAGATTCCTGAGTGGATGATCCAGGGGTGTCCAGCTGCCACACCTCCTCCCTTAGGTGCCCGAGGACTCCGGCCTGACTCCTTGAGGGGAAGGAGCACCTGGAGGGACGCCAAGGTGCCTTGTTTCCTCACGCACTGCCACTGCAAGAACTCACCAATGGCTGCCATGATGGAGTGCAGTTCTATGTGCATCTCTGTGTTCTGCTGAATCAGGGTCTCCACAGCATCCACCATCTTTTACGTGGAGACCTCCATGTACGCACATGTGGGCACTGCTTCATCAGAGAGCAGGCAGATGCACTCCGAGAATGTGAGTGCCACTCTGTTTAGTGCTTCCAACAGCTCTGCGTAATGTTCCTCCCCTTGGTAGCCATCAGTTCCCAGCAGCTTCCTATCCCTTGAAGAGTGCTAGCTCTTTGCAGGTGCGGTCTTTAAATATGGCACCCAGTTTACTGAAGGCCTGTGTTGACGGCGGGGCAGGCAAATCAAGGGCTGCCCTGCCAGTGAACTGCGCGTGTTTCCCAGGAATGCATAATGAATGAGGTGGGAATGGGACCATATGGTGTGAAAACCCGCCATGGCCAAAGGTTAAAACGTCCTTTTTGCTCCCCGCTACCGCATCCGCCCTGAGGCTCGATACAAATTATTCACAATGATAATCTAGGGAGGGAATTGAGGCTGATAGTAAGAGCCAAGAGCAAACAAAAGTAGCTACATTTGTAAATTGACAGAACAGTGGCAGAAGAAATTCAACTCAGGTAATTGTACAATGCTGTACATTAGAATGATAAATAGCTGTTATAGCCTATGAATGATGCTGTGCTCGCTAAATTTGAAAATGATCTGTGGGGTGGAGATAGCAGATTCATTTCTTAATATGTCTGGCCACGGTATCATGTAAAAAAAAAAGGAATGCAGCATAACTCTGCTAAGTCAGAGCATAAGCCAGGGGAAGTCATGTGGAAATTATACTGTATTGATCATCGAGTCATGTAGATAATGTTTGTCCTGCAGCCCATGTGCTCACAGATCTATAGTGCAGTGTCTACCATGATTGAGTTGTAAGGGGGCAAGCAGTTGCTGCTGAAGCTCTGGACTTCCAGTTGCTGGAAGTACCATTCCACATATTATTGTACGTTATGTTTCCCATGCAGTGATACATTTAAACATTTTACAGTGATGTATGCTGCTCATCACGAGGAGATCCTGTCAATCACTGTGTACCTATCAAAGGCTCAAACCAGTGTCTATGGGCCAACCAGTAGGACCCCCATGCTCCTTGGGGGTTGTGAGGTTAAGACTGTATGCATGGATCTATTGCTTACTCATAAAGGTGAAAATTATGGCACATTTCCATGCTGCTGCAGTGAATGACTTTTTTGGTGCTAGTTTCACTCTTTACGCTTTCCATTGATGGCTATTATGGCCAACTTTCTCTGCCAAGCTTTTAGTTACAGTGGGGTTTTTTGTCATCCTGTTACAATTTTATTTAAATTTTGGTTTTTGTTTATCTAGGCTAGGCTATGCTTTTTCCCATCTTGTGCGCACCACTGCCTATTGGCCATCATTCTTTTTATTCTCTTTTAATGAACTGTTTCACTAATATATGAATCTCCTCTTCTCTGAAATGTGGCTTATATTCCACTTTGGTTTTGTACCCTGTTCTCATATTTACAAGCAACAAAAATTAAGTCACAGTCATTTACAAAGGTCAACTGGCTCGTTTCCAGTTGTTAAACTGTTTAATTTGCATTATTACATTTTGTGTTTAGCTGAATGGCTTAAGTTACCGTTAGTGGTAAATTATCATGCAGAAAGTGTAAAATTGCACTCTAATGATTTGGCAGAAACTATGTGCAAAGCTGCATGATTATTACTCACTCCTAACTCAGTTCATAATCTGCTGAAAATTTTCTTTTTCTTAGTTTTTCAGCATCCTTGTGAGTTTGAGGGTTTTTGATCTTGAGCTGACACCATGTCATAATGGTGTTAGTCACAGAACATGTCTGTTAAGGAAGTCTTCGTAGTCTTTCATATGTTAACAGCACGTCTTTATTAACTACTTCTAGCTATACACATATATACAGTAAAAGTACAGGGAAGGAACTATCTCCATATCTAGGTCTTAACAAGTCTCTACTCAACACCACACTGACCTTAGGTCTGGGTCATGTGTCTTCTAACATCACTATGTGGGCGGTACTGTACTCAGTCTCACATTAACCCTGTATATACCAAACCCTTATATTACAGTGCCTAAAAGCTTGATCAAAGAGGTAGGATTTAAGCAGCACCTTAAAAGATGACAAGAAGGTGGAGAGGCAGAGATATTCACAAAGTGATTTCCAATTGGGTCTAGATGGCTGAAGGCCAGCCACCAGTAGATATATAGATAAATAATTGGTTTATTGAAAAATCATCATGGCAGCAGGTACTGAATTGTGATTACAAGGCAAACAAAACAAGTAATCATAATTCATGACATAGTTATGGACAATCATTAAAACAAAAATAAAGTATAAAATAATAAAAGGATTGCACATTAAGATCATTTCAGCAAACAAATAATTACAAAACAGTGTGGGTCTCCTTAATTTATAGAATAGAAAAGAATAGTCTACTGCACTCTGCACTAAAGACCATAGATCATATGCTGTCAGGTTGAGTTCATTAAATTCTCCATCATTCACATACTATTTATGAGTTTTATGAAGTAGGGGATTGGGCTGTCTTGTAGTCTATTCGTTCTATAATTTATTTATGGAATGGTGTCTTTTCTCCTTAATTCCATCTCACATTCACTTTTGTTTGGTTGTGGCAAGAGATTGTGGCAATGGGAGCTGAGATTCAAGGGTTTTCTGTTGAAGTCCAGGCAAAGCTTTTTCCACCTTTCAGCAAGGGAACACATATTCAGTTGTTTGTTGGAGCAAAGGGAGAAGGGAATGCACAAGAGGCCAGAGCTGGAGAAACACAATGTTCTTGGAGGGTTGTAGGGCTGGAGGAGATTACAAAGATAGGGAGAAGCATGGCTATGATTGGATTTGAACATAAAAATGATAATTGTGAAATTGAGGCTTTATTGGATGGGGAGTTAGTGTAGGGCAGTGAGCACAGGACAAACAAAATACTTGCATTTATGAAGCACTTTATACTGGATATCTCAAAGTGCTTTACAGCCAATGAAAAGCATTATGTTGGGTGGAATCGTCCCAGATTTATACAAAGCGCAGTAGGAGGTGGGAAAAAGGACATTTTACCCGTCGGCCGCAATGGCAGCTTTTCACGTTGTATCGTCCCATTCCCATCTCATTAATTATGCAGCCACAGGAAACATGCTTAATTCCTCTCTGGCCATGGGGGAGGTGCCAGAGGACTGGAGAACAGCTAATGTGGTTCTGCTATTTAAGGAGGGTTGTAGAGAGAAGCCAGGGAACTACAGGCCAGTGAGTCTCACGTCAGTGGTAGGGAAACTATTGGAGAAAATTCTGAAGGAGAGAATCTATCTCCACTTGGAGAGGCAAGGTTTGATCACGGATAGTCAGTGTGGCTTTGTCAGAGGGAGGTCATGCCTAAAAAATTTGAATCTTTTGAGGAGGTGACCAGGTGTGTAGATGAGGGTAGTGTAGTTGTTGTAGTTTATATATATTTCAGCAAAGCCTTTGACAAGGTCCCACGTGGGAGACTTACAAAGAAGGCAAATGTACATGGGATACAGGGTAATTTGATAAGGTGGATTCAAAATTGGCTTAGTTGTAGGAGACAGAGGGTGATGACAGAAGGATGCTTCAGTGACTGGAAGCTAGTGTCCAGTGGCGTCCAACAAGGATCTGTGCTGGGTCCCCTATTATTTGTCACTTATACAAACGACATAGATGACTATGTGGGGGGTAGGATTAGTAAATTTGCGAATGACACAAAGATTGGCTAGGTGGTTAACAGTGAGGTTGAGTGTCTTGGGCTACAGGAAGATTTAGATGGGATGGTCAAATGAGCAGATAAATGGCAGATGGAATTTAACCCTGAAAAGTGTGAAGTGATACACTTTGGAAGGAATAACTTGACAAGGAAGTATTCAATGAATGGCATGACACTAGGAAGTTCTGAGGAGCAAAGGGACCTTGGCGTGTGTGTCCATAGATCTCCGAAGGGGGAGGGACATGTTAGTGGGTGGTGAAAAAGGCCTATGGGCCACTTGCCTTTATCAATCGAGGCACAGATTACTAAAATAGGGAGGTCATGTTGGAGTTGTATAGAACCTTGGTGAGGGCATAGCTGGAGTACTGTGTGCAGTTCTGGTCACCACATTATAAGAAGGATGTGATTGCACTGGAGAGGGTGCAGAGGAGATTCACCAGGATGTTGCCTGGGATAAAACATTTAAATTATGAAGAAAGGTTGGATAGACTCTTGTTTTCATTGGAGCAGAGAAGACTGAGGGGCGAGGTGTACAAGATTATGAGGGGCATGGACAGGGTGGATAGGGAGCAGCTGTTCCCCTTAGTTGAAGGCTCAGTCACAAGGGGGCATAAGTTCAAAGTGAGGGGCAGGCGGTTTAGGGGGGATGTAAGGAAAAACTTTTATACCCAGAGGGTGGTGACAGTCTGGAATGCACTGCCTAGGGGTGGTGGAGGAGGGTTTCCTCACATCCTTTAAGAAGTACCTGGATGAGCACTTGGCACGTGATAACGTACAAGGCTTTGGGCCAAGTGCTGGTAAATGGGATTAAGTAGGTAGGTCAAGTGTTTCTCACATATCGGTGCAGACTTGATGGGCCCAAGGGCCTCTTCTGCACTGTGTGATTTTGTGATTCAATGCTGATTTACTGGCGGGCGGCCTCTGAATTGCCCATCATGCCGTTGCACACCGTTTCCTCACTCCAGGCACCATATCAAAACTGCAGCTGCGCAGACAGTTCTCAATGCTTGCAGCCCAGGACTGCTCCAGTGAAGACATGGCCCTGAAAGCCAGGAAGAGTTCAGTGACCTGTCACTGGAGTGCCTTTTGGAAGCCCGCCGTGATGTCCTCCACCCCTGCTCTGGCCTCAGGAGGTCCTGCGATGTCACCACGCCAGCTTGGGAAGCGGTGGCATTGGTGGTCAGTGCCAACACTGCACAGAAGAGGTTGGCAATCCAATGCAGAAAGAGGATGAGTGATCCCATCTGTGCCGCCAGAGTAAGGCAACCATCTCATCACACTAAACTCACACACTCACAAGGCCATCATGCATTCACTGGCATCTCACTCACTGCCAGCTCAAGGGACATCACCGCTCACTTTCTCACATACACCCTCACATCTCCATTTTAAAAAAAATTCATTTACGGAATGTGGGCTTCGCTGGCTAGGCCAGCATTTATTACCCATTGCTAGTTGCCCTTGAGAAGGTTGTGGTGAGCTGTCTTCTTGAATTGCTGCAGCCCATGTGGTGTAAGTATACCCACAGTGCTGTTAGGAAGGGACTTCCAGGATTTTGATCCAGCGACAGTGAATGTTCGGCAATATATTTCCAAGTCAGTATGGTGAGTGACTTGGAGGGGAACTTCGAGGTGGCGGTGTTCCCATCTATCTGCTGCCCTTGTCCTTCTAGGTGGTAGTGGTCATGGGTTTGGAAGGTGCTGTCTAAGGAGCCTTGGTTAATTTCTGCAGCACCTTTTGTAGATGGTACACACTGCTGCTACTGTGCGCTGGTGGTGGAGGAAGTGAATGTTTGTGGATGTGATGTCAGTCAAGCAGGCTGCTTTGTCCTGGAAGGTGTCCAGCTTCTTGAGTGTTATGGGAGCTGCACTCATCCAAGCAAGTGGGGAGTATTCCATCACACTCCTGACTTGAGCCTTGTAGATGATGGACAGGCTCTGGGGAGTCAGGAAGTGAGTTACTCGTTGCACGATTCCTAGCCTCTGACCTGCTCTTGTAGCCACAGTACTTATATGGCTAGTCCAGCTCAGTTTCTGGTCAATGGTAACCCCCAGGATGTTGATAGTAGGGGATTCAGTGATGGTAATGCCGTGGACATCAAGGGATGATGGTTGGATTCTCTTTTGTTGGAGATGGTCATTGCCTGACACTTATGTGGTGCAAATGTTACTTGCCACTTGTCAGCCTAAGCCTGGATGTTGCTGCATTTGGACATAGAGTACTTCAGTATCTGAGGAGTCGTGAATGGTACTGAACATTGTTCAATCATCAATGAACATCCCCACTTCTGACCTTATGATCGAAGGAAAGTAATTGATGAAGCAGTTGATGGGCTTAGAACACTACCCTGAGGAACACCTGCAGTGAAGTCCTGGAGCTGAGATGACTGACCTCCAACAACCATAAGAATCTTCCTCTGTGCTAGGTATGACTCCAACCAGCGGAGAGTTTTCCCCCTGATTCCCATTGACTCCAGTTTTGCTAGGGCTTCTTGATGCCACACTCGGTCAAATATTGCCTTGATGTCAAGGGCAGTCACTCTCACCTCACCTCGAGAGTTCAGCTCTTTTGTCCACGTTTGAACCAAGGCTGTAATGAGGCCAGGATCTGAGGGCCCTGACGGAACCCAAACTTGGCGTCAGTGAGCAGGTTATTGCTAAGCAAGTGCCACTTGATAGCACTGCTGATGACCCCTTCCTTTACTTTACTGATGACTGAAAGTAGACTGATGGGGCAGTAATTAGCCGAGTTGGATTTGTCCTGCTTTTTGTGTACAGGATATACCTGGACAATTTTCCACATAGCTGCGTAGATGCCAATGTTGTGGCTGTACTGGAACAGCTTGGCTAGGGGCGCGGCAAGTTCTGGAGCACAAGTCTTCAGTACTATTGCCGGAATATTGTCAGGGCCCAAAGCCTTTGCAGTATCCAGTGCCTTCAGCCATTTCTTGATATCACGTGGAGTGACTTGAATTGGCTGAAGACTGGCATCTGTGATGCTGGGGACCTCATCCACTCAGCACTTCTGGCTGAAGATTGTTGAAGCGAATGCTTCAGCTTTTTCTTTTGCACTGCTGTCCTCCTTTCCTCTGGAGACTGCCTCCTCAGCCCACACCATCTTGAGGCCACACACACCCTAGGATACCTCCCTTCCCCAGTACAACTCTCACCCTACAGCCTCTTCTCATGCCTGAGGCCACTTCTCCCGCTTCCTCAAACAAGCCTTAGACCTGCAACTGTTGAAAAGCCACCCTCACCTTACGCCTGGTCTGGTAGGTAGAGACCTACCCGTGAGTCCCCTTAAAAGTGATGTGGTGCTGCCTATGAAGCATGTTGCTAATGACTGCAAATGCTGCCTGGAGCAAGGTAGGCAAACAAGCCTCAAAGTCCAGAGCGATGCCTGGTGCATGTCGCTTATGCATAGTTGTGGACATGTCTGGATGATCCAGTGTAGGGGAATGATTCCAGTGGGAAGGGATGATAATTTCATGCAGATGTATTAAAATGACGTTCCCGACATCCGGCGACGGAAAACGCAGTTCGGCATTGTACGGGCGGAGTGGACAATCACAAACTGGCTCCACAACAACGTGAAAGCGATTTTCGGCCTTACCGCCATATTGACCACTCACGCCCACCATGACGTCTGATGCCAACGGGCCGGAAAATTCCAGCCCATATTATTCCCAGAGGTCAAAATAACTACATTTTTAAATTCAAATTCTGGAGCTTCATCAAATGTATTTCTCAGATCACACCTTGGACAGAATTTTACAGCCCTGTCACGTCGGGGGCAGGGCTGTAAAATGAGGTGTGCTATTCAAAAGTCCATTGACTGCGGCGGGATCATTAAATCTTGCCGGCGTAAATTCCACCCCCTGTGCTTTGAACTGCTACATTGTTAGTTCAATACACAGACTGCCGTGCATTATTGAGTGGTATGGCATTCTGGTACACATATGGTTAAACATACAGATCCTAAATCATATCGGAAAAATATAACAATATAACAAAAAGATACAGAAATGCTTGCATTTATTTAGTGCTTTATACTGCACGTCTCAACATGCTCTAAGCCAATAAAAAGAAAAAGAAAGAGTTGTTTTTAAACAGCACTTTTCACAACTACCAGACATTTCAAAGCACTTTACAGACAATGAAATACTTTTGAAGTGTAGTCACTGTTGTAATGTAGAAAATGTGACAGCCAATTTGTACACAGCAAACTCCCACGAACGGTTATGTGAAAATGATCAGTTCTGTGATGTTGACTGAGGGATAAATATTGGCCAGGAAACCAGGGATAACTATCCTGCTTTTCTTCAAAATAATGCCATGCAATCTTTTACATCCACCCAAACAAGCAGATGAGGCTTTTATTTATTGTGTCACCCAGTGCAGAACTCCCTCAGCAGTGCACAGGAGTATCAGACTTGATTTTTATTCTCAAGTCTTGGAGTGTGTCTTGAACCCAGAACCTTGTGACTCAGAGACAATAATGCAACCAAATGATCCACAGATGTCAGGCGTAATATATAAGTGGAATTTAGTGTGGGTTAGGATACTGACAGCAGAGTTTTGGGCGAACTTAAGATTTTGGGGTGTAGAAGCTAGGAAGAGGTCCTTGTGGTGCAGTGGTAGTAAACTGAGCTCTAGGCCAGACATTTTGGGTTCAATTCTCACTATACACTTGATGGAAGGTGTGTTCATAATGTGGCTAAACAGGTTGATGACCAGCTTAGAAATCCTTTCAATATGCAGTAAGAGTGGGACAGTTTCCTGGTTAGCCACATTGGCAAACCACTTCAGTACTTTGCTAAGCATAATCATGGACTAATCCAACAGAGGTCTGTGGTTGCATCCTCTTAGGGCATGGTACCTGCAGAAGGGCATTCAAAGATAGTAACAAAAGCATAGATGAGACTTATGTAGTTAATGAGCTGTGACATGGTGGACACAGCTAATGCTACTGAGCTGGATGTAGATATCTTTGTGATGGAGAAGATCCTGGGTTTGGAGTTCAGCACAAGGTGGTGATGATGTTGCTGGTGGTATTTTTTTAATTCAACTTTTTCCAAATGCTTATTTAGGAATAAAAGGGCCCAGATCTTCTGATATAGGGAGAGGCCTCTGACTCTACTTATGTGGAGCTGGAGTTGCTAGGGGTCACAAGAAGAGAGGACTCAGATGGGCCGAACACTCCTGTGGTCACCTGGGTGGATGGCCCTGGGGTGTGCACCTGCTGATCCTCCTCCCTATGGGTGGCCAAGGGCCTGTGGTTGACTCCTTGAGGAGAAGGGGAAGCTGGAGTGAGTTTGAACTGTCCCTCACCCCTCTCACATTGACACTGTTGGGGGCCAACTATGGTGACAGCGATAGGGTTCAGCCTGCACAACAGTGAAGGACCAATGTCTGGGACCAAGGTCTCCATGGTGGCCACCAGCCTACTAGTGTTGACCTTGGTGCATTGGCATGCCGCGTTATCACCTCAGTTTGAAGACGGACAGACTCCTCCATCATGCTTTGAACTCTGAGAAGTGCAGCGGACACCCTTTCCTGATTTTCCCGAGCTTGCCTTTGCAGCTGCAGCAACTGAGGTCCAGAGGCTTGTCTTCTGACTCGGAGTCAGCAAATTTCTGGCCTCCAGCAGTCCTCCCAGTGGCAGAGATCTGGGAGGTCCCTGCCACCACCTGCTCTGGATCAGAGTGTGCAATGTGCTCACCAGATTGTGACCCCGTGGCTACTCTAGAACTAGGTCCCACCGAGGTGTGTGTCTCTGCACTGGTGGAGGGTGTGGGTGAGCTCTGTGATGGGACTTCAATCAGGGTGTCATCAGATTCTTCTTCAGAGGTATCTTCTGCTCTTGAGTCGAAAGCCTGGGCCATAGACCTCCTTGGCTGTTTCCCAGATGTGCCTGCAAAAGCAAGGAGAGATAATAGTGCATGGCAGGTGACTGCAGAACAGAGGAACTGACTCACAGCTTGGTTATCTGATGGATGTTGCACTGCTGGATCCTTAATTGGTTGAGCACTGCCAACCTCACCGTCAGCGCAGGAATGTCCAGATCATTGCCAGCCAGCTGGATGGCTCTATTTTCAAAGTCTCTGAGGACCTTGATGTCAGGCAGTCCACCAGTCTGTGGCCTCTCCCTTTTGTTGTGTGCCAACTTGTCCTACATGAAGATAGATGGAGAGAGTGTAAGCAGGATACCTACCAAGCCAGACGAGAATGATGCCTGGCATGTGTGGGTGGTGAGTGGTACCATGGACGGGTTAAGGACACAATCCACAGGGCAGATGAATGTGTGTGAGAGAGGGAATGGTGATGTCCCTTGAACTAGCAGTGAGTGAGATCCCTGTGGATATGTGATGGGTCTGTGAATGTGTGAGTTGAGAGTGTTGAGAAGAGTGACTTACCCTGGCGGAACAGAGGACAATCATTCAACCTCTTTCGGCACTGGGTGGCTGTCCTCTTTTGCAGGGTGTTGGCGCTGACCACCACTGCCACCTCCTCCCATGCTGGATTATTCACTTTGCTCATTGGTTTTGCCCAGAGCAGGGATAGAGGACTTCATGGCGGGTCTCCACAGTACCCAGTAGATGACTGAGGGAGGCGTCGCTAAATTTCGGGGCAGTATGTTTTCTTCATTCAGCAGCCATGATTTTGCAGCAGCTTCTTATTCCCATAGAGAGAGCTAGTTCTGTGCAGGGGCATCTTTAAATATGGCGCCCGGATTACTGAATGCCTGCGGTAATGACCAGGCGGCTGAATCAGAGGCCACCCTGCCAGTGACCTAGCATGTTTCCTGAGAATGCATTATTAATGAGACAGGACACACAGGGAAGGGAACAATATGGCGCGAAAGCCCGCCATTGTGGTAAAATGTCCTTTTTCTTGTCTGCTACCGAACTCTGTGCAAATCTTGGATGATTCCACCCTAAATCACAGTCAGCGTCAGATGCACCCTCTCCAACACTGACCAGAAGATCTGGGCCATGGTTATCAAAGTATCTATATAACTGTAATCATCAGCTTTGGTGGCTGTCCCTCAATTTGAGGATGACAGATGCGATATTTGGCTGTCCAGGTTTGAGTTGATATACGTGTTTTGTTTTGGCAACATTCAAGGACAGGCCAAGTCTCTTGTATGCAGAGCAGAAGAGATTGAGAGTGGCTTGCAAATCTGGTGCAGAGTGGGCAATGACACTGCAGCCATCCGCAAACTATAGATCATGTATGTCTATGGTGGTAAGTTGTTTGTCATGGAGGTGAGTGAGGTTAAAGAGTTTTCCACTTAGCTAGTATTTAATATTCATGACAGAGGACAGTTGATTGAGCTTTACTCAGGATCATGAGTTTCTGCCATGGAGCTTCATATGACTGAATAGGCCGATTCTCAACCTGGAAATCTTTGGGCGCATGGGGCAAGATGCCCACGAGGTAGTGGGATCTGAAGTGCAGGATTTGGTTCCTTTTCTTTCCTTCTCTGCCTCATCATTAAGGCCTTTGGACTCAAAGCATGATGCAGCTTGATGGACAAGCTGTTGCTATTTTGAACTTTTGGTCGTAAGCTCCTTCTAATCGTCAATGTCAATGCTGCTGTACTTCAAGGAGAACTTCAGCGTGACTTTTAAGTGTTTTCTTTGTCTTTGTGTTTCTTTCTAGAATGCTGGACATTTGAGAATTCTGAAAACAGGACCTGATGGAGGAGATGCTTTTCAGCCATCTAGACAGTGTTCAGTTGATCGTAATTGATTTTACAAGTGTCTTTGCCTGAATGTTTTTGGAGCTGGCTCCAAAATGGACAGTAGCATTTGTTCAACGGTCCTCCCATTGAAACAGGAGCAAAGAGCAGAGGCATTGTTACTGGAATTTCCCTAGCGTTCTTATGTGTCACTGATACACAGTCCCGGCCTCACTGCAGTACAGGAGTGTGGTGATGACAACTGCTATGTACAAAGGACGTTTGTTGACTAGCAGAAGTCTTTGTTGTCAAGGTCTTGCTGCCGTAGTTTGTAGATGGCTGAGCTGGTGCAGCTGATCCAGCGTTGGATCTCCTCAGCAATGTTCGTCTTTTGAAAGAAGTGGTTGCCAAGGTATGGGAAGTGCTCGACATATTCCAGAGTCCCTCCTTCAACATACATGACAGGTGTGATGTTTGGCTGACCAGGTTTGAGTTGATATATGAGTTTTGTTTTGGCAACATTCAAGGACAGGCCAAGTCTCTTGTATGCAGAACTGAAGAGATTGAGAGTGGCTTGCAAATCTGGTGCAGAGTGGGCAATGACACTGCAGCCATCCGCAAACTATAGATCATGTATGTCTATGGTGGTAAGTTTAGTTTGGCATGGAGGTGAGTGAGGTTAAAGAGTTTTCCACCTAGCTGGTATTTAATATTCACATCAGAGGACAGTTGATCTTTCATGAGGCAAATAGCCACCATTAGGTAGATTATAAATAGTATGTGGGCAAACAGAGAGTCTTGCTTGATGCCAATCTAGATTTTGAAGGTGTCTATTTCAGATCTCACACTCAAGACAGTCGCAGTCATATCATGATGCAGTTGTAGGATTGTGGTGATGTTTCTTGGACATCCAAATCATTAGAGCATAATAACAGAGCCTTACAACTTATTGAGTCAAATGCTTTGGCCAGGACCATGAATGCAATGAAAAGTTCCTGGTGTTGTTCTCAATGTTTTACTTGGATTTGTCTGACAACAAAGGCCATGTCAGAGGTTCCTCTGGAAGATCTAAAGCCTCTGGGAGGATTTCCTCAGCCGCAGGATGTAGGTGATTCAGGAGAATGCTTGTCAGGATTTTCTTACTATGGATAAGAGGAAACTACCTCAATAGTTCCTACATCATGATTTATCTCTCTTCCTAAAGATAGTTACAATCATCACATTCCTGAAGTAGCTGGGGGTGGGCGATTTCTTTTTCCTCCCCAGGGTGAGTGCATGGAGTCTTGATGTCGGCAAAAGCCGCACCAGCTTTGACGACCTCAGCTGGAATGCCTTTGGGGTCACAGACTTTTTCATCCATTTGATTGCTTGTTGCAGCTGTCCCATCAATGGTGGTTCACCCATGGATTCTACCACAGAACACTGGGGGATAGCCTGGAGAGTATCAGCTGTCACTGTGGATTCAGAGTTGAGGAGTTATTGAAAATGTTCTTTCCAATTTTAACGGATAGCATTATCATCCTTAAGAAGAAAAACACTATCCTGTGAGTGAAAGGGATTTTGTCCATTTGACCTTGGTCTATAGATGCCCTGGTGGCTTCAGTAAAGCTTCACATGCCATGATGATTAGCAGATTGTTGGATCTCTCAGGCTTTCTCTTCCCACCACATGTTCTTTATCTTCCAGGTTTGGCTTTGGGGCCAACCTTGAGCTGTTAGAATGCTGCCTTCTTGATTTGCGATCTTGGGTTGCTCTTCCGGGCAATGAAGGCTGCTTGATTTGGTTCCAGGAGGTCACATATTTCAGCAGAGTTTATGTTGAACTAGTCCTGGTGATGACAATGTGTGAACCCAATGGTCTGGATACAGGAGTCTAATACAGCTGACTTTATTTGATCTCACTGTTCTGAGATTGAGTTGGATATGTGAAAGTTTTCCAGATTGGTTGTGAGCTGCATTTGGAATTCATCCCTTCAGTCAGGCTGCTTTAGGGTTGAGGGACGTTGATCTTCTTCCTCTTGGACTTTTGGGTCTTGTGGTGTCTTGGTGCTAGGTCAATGCTCATCAACAATTGACTAAGTGGATGATCTGTCCAGCAGGCATCAGTCCACCACAATCACTGACTGATACAGACATCACTTAGATCTTTGACTCGAACAATTACATAATCCAGGAGGTGCCAGTTTTTTGACCTAGGATGTCTCCATGTGGTTTTCTTTTTTATCCTTCTCGCAGAAGAGGGTGTTTGTTACAATGAAGACATGCTGAGCACACTTTGTCAGCAGGAGGACACCATTTGCATTGGCTTTTCCTATCTTGTTGTTTCCCCGATGGTTCCTCTCCAGACATTGGAGTCATGGCCAACCCTAGCATTAACATCCCCCAGAAGGATTAACTTTTCTTCCATTGGCATGGCTTTTAGGACTTCATCAAGGTGAGAATAGAACTTTCCTTAACATCTTCATCAGATTCAAGGGTTGTGGCATAAATGCTGATGATGGTAGTGTGTTGATTACAGCTGTGCTGTAGATGAAGTGTCATGAGCCTTCTGCATCTAAAATCCTATTCCAGGTGGCAAAACCAGCTTTGTAGACACATTCATTGCCCACATGATCTTGACAGGTTGTTGATGAGATTTTGGTGATTTAGCTAACCACCCTGACTGGGATCACCCTGTCACTGCAGCCTTCTTCTACCTCTCAGTCAGTGAGACGCAAGTCTTCCTTTGCCTGTTCTGCCACTGAAGACTTTTTGGATTATACTTTACCTGCCACTTTACACCACTGCCATCCACTCCCCGACCTTGCCTTCAAGTGTGGCCCTACCAGGACCAAGGAGCTCCCAACAATATCTCTCAAAGGATCATCACCAACCTTTCCACCACATCAAGGTGGTGAGCCACGCAGGTGATAACCATAAAATTGGGGTTTCAGCTCACACCAGAGGAGAACATGCTGAAAGCGGCCACCAAGAGCTTGAAATTCCCTGGTGCTGACCGTAAGCTAAGCATTAAACTATTTACAGATATTTTACACTTCGAAGCAGACAGAAACACTTTGCCGCAAAACTGATATAGGGAAAAGAATATGGGAGCAATAAAATTGTAAAACAGTAGGGCCAAGGTAATTCTACAAAATAAACGGCAGCCAGAATACCAATTGAGAACAAAATTAGTTCTTCAGAGAAAAACTACATCATAATGTGATAAGTACAATGGTATGGCGGTGTCCATTTTCTTGTCCAAAGCCTTGGCTACTACTGTTAGACACATTACTGCTGACAAAACCATACCATAATCTCCAAGACAATCCTGTCATAAAAATACATATTTGCCCCATGCAGAGTAAATTGGCTAATACACTCTGTCAGTTCAACTTCATCTCAGTTGAAACTTTAACTTGGCCCATTTTATATGTTGATGCAACTACTGTCTATTTCTGATATATTCTTGTTTTTGAATTTACAACATTGCATTTTATTTTTGGTATCTGAGCTACTGTTGTTCAGCCATTCAAAGAATGAGCTCAGCTTTAGTTGCTGACAAAGGACTGCCTTCCAAACTCAACACTTAAACTCAAATCATAATGTTTAGAAAACCTCTAATTAGGTTGATTTTACTTTGAAAGTAATTAATTACAGTATCTACAGAGGAGATCATTCAAACACTATATTGGTTTTCCAGAGCTTGTCGAACTACACACCAAAATACAAAGGATTGCTGTTGCTGTTAGCATAGGGCTAAGGGCAGAATTTTGTGCCTGCCAGCATCAAGTGTGGTTGGTGGCGTTAGCGGACAAGATGGCGAGAAGGCCAGAAATCAGCTTTATGATGTTGTGAAACCAGTTTGCAATCATCCGCTCAGCCCGTTGATGGTGGGTCACGTTTCCCGCCATCGGACGTTGGGAACCTCATTGTAATACATCTGCATATCATTATAGGGCCAGCCCACAAGAATAAGCTCCCCCCCGCTCACTGGATCGTCCACCCACAAAGGCCTGATTGCACGGCGATGTGTTTCACAACAGAATATATAAGGCGTGCACTTGGAGGACTGCACTTTCAGGGGGACTCGGAGATGAGTGCATAGTAACATTACATCTGTTGGACTTCAAGGTTGAGGCACGTTGCAAGTCGGGGGGGGTGCAGTGCAAAGGCTGCCCTGCTGCGAAAGTGACTTGGAGGTGGGGATGAGAACTGCCCTGTGGTTAAAGGCAGCGTACAAGCTCATGCAGGGTCGGTGGGGAGGGAAGTGGCCACGCATTAGGGAAACCTTGTATAAAGTGACCATTCCTCTGCAACTGAAATGATTCAGATGCAGCCACATTGACGTGCAGAGTTGGGTCTCTAGCTTAGCTGCCTTCTCAAGCAACACAGGGGCATGAAAATGCCACCAAACGCTCCAGAATTTTTCACCCCTCGGGCACAGACTGCAAATTAATGAGTGTTTTAGTAGACTGCAGAACAGTTGGATGACTGGGCATGTCGTTACTCCTTGCTAAAGCTGGCCATGGAGCAGTTACTGCTGGAGGCGCTCACAATCCCTTGTAATGTCATCATCCTAGTTTGGACCAGTCTTCCCCATGGTTCAAGCTAAGAGTGCAGCCTTGCAGTGCAGGTTAGGAGAATGCCTGTGCCTGAACTGAGAGCAAAGCCTGCAGTCCAATGGGCAAAGCTGCCAACAATTGGTCAGGCGGAGTGGGGCGGAAGTGGGTGGGGTTTCGGGCAGCACACTAAACACTGGCCAACCAAGTGGTGGCCAGCGCTCTCCAGGATCCGTCAAAGGACCTTCAGGCTTTACCAATACAGGTTCTTAGTATACCCATGCTAACCCACGCATCTCTCTCTTTCATCCTGCAGGAGGAGTACATCAGGAGCACTATGTCAACCACAAGGGCTTCCATTTGCTGAATGTGCAACGGGTGTGTGACCACCACAAACTCATCCTCCAGGTCTGTGCATGGTTTCCAGGAGGTGTCCACCACTGCTGCATTCTCAGTCAGTCACAGATCCCTGAAATCTACCAGGGTCCACAGAGACTGCGGAGTTGGCTACTAGGAGACAAGGGCTACCCGCAGAGGACGTGGCTGATGACAACTGTGCGGCGGCCTCAGACTGCAGCAGAGCGAAGGTATAATGAGGCTCATGCCACAACTTGTGGTTTGGTAGAGCAAGCCATTGGGATGCTGAAAATGTGGTTCCAGTGCCTGGACCGGTCTGGTGTAGCCCCGCAATACAGTCTGCAGAGGGTGTCACGCATCGTCATCATCTGCTGTACCTTTACAACCTGGCGTTGCTGGAGGTCTCCTCCGATTAGGACATCGACATTGAGGAGGGTGAGGAGGTCCTCAAAGGCAACGATGATGGTGATAAGGCCATCGCACTGGCCAGGTGAGGAAGCCATGCTCGGGAGGCCCTCATAGTTGCTAGATTTGTGGAGGATGATGACGACATGCAGTGAGGAGACACTATAGTCCTCACACTGGATCTATGAACATTTGATTCCAGTCTGGCTTATGGCAGCACACATACCCTCAGTGAGAATGCTCCTGTCAGGGAGATGCAATGGAGGCCCTGATAGTCGCTCAATTGCAGGAGGATGATGAGGACATGCAGTGAGGACACTCCATAGATCTTCACATTGCCTCTGAGAATGTCTGACTCCTGTCTGGTTGAGGGTAGCTCCCTTGTGTTCTGTGATCAGGATCATATCATGGAGACACAGCCATGAAACTTTAAAAGCACCTGATCCTTTGTCCACCTTCAGCAACTGACCCCTTCAGGAGCACAGGGTCAATGGTCATGGATAGTGAACATTATGTACAATTGATTAATACCCGTGCCCAGGCTGTGCAACTACATCTTCTTACCTTTCCTAAGGTTTGGTGCTCCCCAGAGTGGAGGTGGAGGCAGCCGGCTAACTGCTATGACCTGTCTGTGATGACCTTGGTGGGAGTCCTCTGGCGAGATCTAGAGGGCCCAAGCCTGCTTTTGGGGTCCTGCTGTACGGAGTTGAAGCTGCTGAGGTGACAGAAAGAGGGGATTCGGTTGGGCCAGACACTCCCAGGGTCACCTGGATGGATGGCCCCAGGGGCTACATTTGCTGGTCCTCCTCTCTATGGGTGTCCCTGGGGTCCATGGCTGACTCCTTGAGGAGAAAAGCTGGAATGAAACCGGCCTGTCCCCCACCCCTCTCACATACACACTGTTGGAAGCCAATTATGGCATCAGCGATGGATTTCCAACCATGCAGCACTGCAGGAGTGACCTCGTGGACCAAGGTCTCCATGGCGGCCACCATCCTACCGGTGTTGACCTCAGTGCATTGGCATGCCAGCGCTATCACCTCAGCCTGAAGGCAGACAGACTTCTCCATCGTGCCTTGCAATCTGAGGAGTGCAGCAGACATCTCTTCCTGATGTTCCTGAGCTTACCTTTGCAGCTTCAGCAACTGTGACATGACCGAGTCCAGAGGCTCATCATCTGACTCCGACTCAGCAACTTTCTGGCCCCCAGCAGTCCTCCGAATGCCAGGGAGCTGGGAAGTCCCTGCCTCCGCCTGCTGTGGATCAGAAAGTGTGATGTGCTCAGCAGATTGTGATCCTGAGGCTACTCTAAAGCTAGGTCCCACCGAGGTGCATGTCTCTGCACTGGTGGAGTGTGTGGGTGAGTGCTGTGATGGGTCTTCAGGAAGGGTTTCAGTGTTTCACTTCTGAGCTTCCCTCAGAAATTGGGGGCCTTGGATCTTGGACTCTGTCAGCTGTTTCCCAGATGTGCCTGCAGAAGCAAGGGGAGATAATTACTGCAAGGCAGTGGCCTGTGAAACAAGGCACATCACTCACAGCATGGTTGTCTGATGAATGTTGCACTGCTGGATCCTCACTTGGTACAGCAGCGCTGACCTCACTGACAGCACAGGATGGTACAGATCCTCGCTGGCCAGCTGAATGGTTCTATTTTCAAAGTCCGTGAGGACCTTGATATCCTCTACTGGTATTCCTCCTCCAGTAAGTAACCTCTCCCTCTTGTTGTGTGCCAGCTTGTCCTGCATGAATAGAGATGGAGACAGTGTAAGTGGAATGCCTGCCAGGCCAGATGATAAGTATGCCTGGCATGTGTGGGTGGTGAGTGGTCCCATGGATGGGATGAAGATAATGACAGTGAATGTGAGAGAGTGAATGCTGATGTTCCTTGAACTGGCAGTGAGTGACAGCCCTGTGGATGTGTGATGGGTTGTGAGTGAGTGAGTTGAGAGTGATGAGAAAAGTGACTTACCCTGGCAGCAGAGGAGATCATTCACCCTCGTTCTGCATTGTGTGGCTGTCCTCTTTTGCAGGGCATTGGTATTGAACATGCTGTCACAACCTCCCAAGCTGGATTGGTGATGCTGCTGCCCCTCCTGCTGCCAGAATGGGGGTAGAGGACATCATGGCGGGCCTCCACAGCATCAAAAAGGCACTTGAGGATCACGTCACTAAAGTGGGGGTCTGCAGTCCTTTTGCCTTTCGGGCCATCCTGCTTTCTGTGCAGCAGTCCTGGGCTGGAAGGACTGAGAGGTGTGCGCGCAGCTGGACTTTAAATATGGCGCCCGACGTGATGAAGCAGCGAGGTGATGGCATGGCAGGCGAATGAGAACCCACCTGCCATGGAAATGGGGCATTTCCCGGAAATGCATAATTAATATGGCAGGTTTGGGGTAATATGGTGTGAGAAGCCGCCATTGCAGCCGACGGGTAAAAAGTCATTTTCCCTACCTCCTACCGCACTTAGTGCAAATTTGGGATGATTCCACCGTAAGCCTTTGATAATCTAATCAAAAGACTTATATTCATGATGAGAGATTCACTTGGCATGTATATATTCAACATATTTTCCATGCACATTCTTCTGACCTCTCTGAAGAAGTCATACGGACTTAAGGCGTTAACTCTGTTTCTCTCTCCATAGATACTGCCAGACCTGCTGAGTTTTTCCAGCATTTTCTGTTTTTATTTCAGATTTCCAGCATCCGCAGTATTTTGCTTTTACCTCTGACCTCTTTGCTATGCTTAGACTCCTGGATAACTCAAAAGGAACATACCTTCCAACTCCAACACTAAGATCTTTACATATTTGGGAAAATTATATAAATATCATGAATAATAATGTGAATCATGATTGTTATGAGTTCTTAATCTGTCAGAAACTGGTGCACTTGAAAACCTGAGATAGTGACATTTTCATTTACCAAGTGGCCCATCTTGAGGCTTGGTTAAACAGTGAACAAAATGTTTACTGTTCCTTTAAGTATAGATTAATCATTTCTTTAAATGACCAAGCAAGAACAGAGAGTGAATAGAATAACTTGCTCTAGGCTGAGTAATTCAGTAAAGGGAGTTTTCTAATATGATTACTGCAACAATTGAGGCCAATGGGAAGTTCAGAAAACTCATTCATGCAGTTAGCAGTGAGTAGCTTTTATAGACTAATTATGTGGATAGTTGAGTTTGTCTCCCCACTGTGTTCACTGTTCTAGATATAAAATTAAAGGTGTAGCTGAGTGTCTGGTTTATCCTATTTAAAAGCCTATGAAGATCAAGATTTTACTATATTGCAATTTTAGACATCTCAAATTCCTCAGTGGATTTATCCTCTAAGAGGGTGAGCCACATATCATGGTCTATCCAAATCAGTTTGGCCAGGGTGGACCAATATAGATAAAATATTTTCAAAATAAATAGCCAGAAGTTTCACCAGGATTATAAGATATCAATTGGAAAGCTTGACTGGCTAGCAGGCAACAAAATATGCTTGCAGTTCTTTTTAAGTGAGATTCATAATTTAGTGCCAAATGGTGCTGAACTTAATTGAATAAAACTGAATACATTGTACTTCAGACATTTACAGCTGGCATGGAACCAGACTAGCTGGATTCAAATCCATTTTCCAGAGATTAAAAAGGACACTTTGCTAACCCACAGCAGCAACCAGTCACCAAGATCTTTAATATCACTGAAATCCCTTTCTACTTTTTTAAAGCACTTCACAAAGTCTGCAATTTTTTTGAAAGTTGCTGAGGATGTTTAAGTTTGTATAGGAGTGCCATCAGAAAGTGTATCTACTTTGAATCTTCAGCTGCCTCCAGCAAAGACTTTTTTTTACGGTTGTCATTACTGTATAATGGTGATTTATCCCAGCTCCTGGAATGCATTACCGCAGGCTTTCAATTCAGTCTCTACTGTAAAATAGTTTAAGAAGCTTTTTATATCTAAAGCCCCATTTATATTTTACAAACCCCTGAGATCACATTTACTTTAGGTCAAGATGGCAAAAGCAGAATGTAATCCTCCAGAGTTTCATCGTCCAGCCAACTCTGAGCCACTCGGTGCAGTGAAATATTTGAAATCATGTGCCAGGAATAAATACTGCATTCCAGTTGGTCTGAATTAGGCCTTTTTGAATTAATTCTTTAAAGTGAGAATTTGGACCAATTTGGATTTGTATACATCCATTCCTATTATGTAAAGCAGCGATCAGCAAAAGTTCAAACTTCTTTTTGTACACAATAATTGGTGTTCTGAGCATCATTCTGGTTACCTCCAGCCTTTCTCAGTTTGACCTCTGGTATTCTCCAGCAGAGAGACATGTACCACTTTGGAATTGGTATACATCTATTTGCATCCTGGTATATAGTGAGAGAAGTGAACCCTTGTGATAGGCATATGTCTATCTAATTAATCTCTTGTAGTTTACTTAAATGGATATGTGACCTTGAATATGGTCTATTCAAGTCCACCTTCATATTTTAATGGGAGGTTATATATCCAGGGTCACAGTCCATTATCAATACTCCACAGCTATAGATTTAAACATTCTGGTAAATACTTATGTTAATTCATATCCTCCAGCCCTACAAAGTAGTTTCAACTATCTAAAGAAAATTGTATAAGAACTATTATAATTTGGAGTTGTGTTTTATGTATCAAATCCTATAGTTGCTAGCAAAGGGGAGTTGCCCATTTTTTAGCCCTGCCTTTGGGCTTTGAATTCAGACAATCCAAATTCATCCAAACACTCATTGCTTATTATCTGCTCAACACATGTGTAGACTTTTAATTTATGGGTTAAATCTGTGAGAGATATCCATCAGGCATTTATACTAGCCTGATGTAAACCTTCTGCTTCCTAGCCCCAAATAAAACCAAGAACTGGGAGATTTTATTTCCAAATCCGATTAGAGTAAATAAACTTTCCACTGTTTATCCTTCCCCAGTTGGTGTGATTGTGCTGCAAATGTGCAACACATTTGAATTTCCACCACAAGTATAAATGGGGTATCAGGCATTTAAACTGCTAATGTTTATACTGCTTTTAATTTGTACTTAAGAATGTGAAAGATAGCCATTGGTTCTCCTACATACATTGTAAATGATTTATAATCTTTCTGTTTTCTTTGCATGTGTTTTATTTCATCAGGGGAGTAGTTTTAATTAGCACTGTGGCTAGGTGGACATCTAAAAGGCTTTTGTAAATAGACTTGAAAATTTGCAAATTATTTTCAGGAATTAGATTGTTACGTGAACTATATTGGTGAATGAGTATATAGTCCTTTGTGAATTTGTTCATCTATATACCTGAAGCAGAACTAAATATCCTCTAGATTTTATAAAGAAGATTGCAGACAGTTCTACTATCACAAAGCTTGTTTACAGAAGCAAAATCTAGCCACTCCACAGGACTCCACTCTGCTTCAGGTTTGAGCTCTATTCTGTTTGTTTAGCAGCTGAGCTTGAACTCAGACTGAATCCACAGGGACACATCATAAAGCGTGCATCCCTTTTGGCCTTGATATGCACAATCTGCTTCAAAGAGGGACTTCACACCATAGATTGATTGTCTGGGCCCCTGTTGGTGCAGACTTCTGCTCTTGAGTTTAGACATTCAAGTAGTTATTCAACATTTTCCAAGTTCAATTGCAGATTCACTTTTTCATTCGCTTCTGATGTACACTGACAGGAAAAGAAAGTCATGTTCTGTGTAAACCGGGCTGCCAATTTTCTATCAGCCCATTTTGCTCTATCGGCAGTGGCCAATTTCACCACCACCACCCCCTCCCCCCTGCCAGCCGCCCCCCCCCATCACCTCCAACAGAACAGGGGGCTTGCTAGATCAGTGGACTAGATGGCCAGTGTGTGTGGTTTAGAATAACAACAAAAGTACAGGTTCAATTCCTACTCTGGCTGAGGTAGACTTGGGACCTGCCTCCACACCCTATCTCTGAGTGGCAGTGGCAAACTACTACTGCCAAAAACAGGTCAGGATGAAGCATCAGAAAATGAGCTAAGGACCTGCTCTTGGGTAACACTTACACGAACGAATGAATGTTTAGAACACCTATAAGACCACAGAACCTTTTATTTCAGTTAACGTTGTCATTAAAAATATTCCAAAATTCCTTGCCTTCTTGGTTCAACAATAGATATTTCCACCCAAAAATTGATGCACTCAAGTTTTCGATTATGTTTTGGGTCCACCGTGCCTGAGTCCCAATAGATCTGATTTAATATTATGTAAGTGAGGGCCAGTGGTTTTGGTATATCAAAATGAGCTAATTCATGCAGGGGCAGATGAGGGCTAATGCACTTCTCAATGTATTATCACCTCACTGAAATAATTTAAAGGCCATACAAGTCCTGTTCAAATCTAGATGATGAATATTTTGCTGGAAGAGTGTTCTTCACCAAAAAGACAATAAGGGTCTTGTTCCAGCTATTACATGAAGACCAGTCACCATGATTATCTGCCTGTAGCTGTGAAAGTCCAGGTTACAGTCACCTTTCATGCCAGAAGAGATCTAAGCAATATCAGCCAGGATGCCAAATAAATACTGGCCCAATTTTCAGGTCAGTAAATTGTGTTGCACCAATTCTTCATTTCTTTGTATATATTCATCGAGCTAGTTGACAAACTTACCCAGTGATTCAGGAAGTTCATCCAATTTGGCATACAGCATAGATGCAGAAAGTTAGGACCATCCAGTTTTATGATACTGTTGGGTTTTTCAAAGCAAAGGGTGCAATAAATAGCACCCAAGTTGCTTGGCAGTCTCTAATTATCAAGCCCCTGAATTTCCTGAACAGAAAACACTACCACTCATTCAAACTGCAAATTTTGTGTATGGCAACATGCATAGAATCCATGACAACATGTTATTTGCCAGAAGTTTCCGTAATACATTTGTTCTAAGGAATGCTGCCCCCTCAGAGCTCTTCACATATAAAATGACCCCTCCAAGAGTTGCAATAACATCCGTTGAGGAATTTCACAGCAACACATGCTTCTATGAAGTAATCATTGGAAAGACGTTGGAAGGGGTGCATTTGTTATATTGATAGAAGAGGAAGGTTCCACAACATGCTCCAATTTATGTAACCTGCATAATTTAACCTATTATGCCTTGCACAGTTTTGACATCCAAAAAAGGGCTGGAATTGGAGATTTGTGGGTAGGTCAGTCTACTGCTTTGGAGATAGAAGAACATGGAGTAGAGTAGCAGAATGACCAACACTCAGAAAACAAAACCAGTGATTTCTACAAGGTGATTCAGAAAGAAATTCATCCCTTTCTGTACTTCCTCCCTCTCACATCTTCCTCTTTTCCATCATTGTTTGTTCCCATTACTGTGATGGATGTGTTTGGAAATGAAGGCATCAACTAACAATGGATGAGCATTACCTCCTTGCCACATTGATTGCCTTGATGTACTAACCTGATGACTGCACTGTCCCACCAATCTCACCATCTCTCACAGCTAGAACAGACTCCCCATAGCTCCATGGCCTGCTCCACGTAGAAGGTGCTGTTTCAAATAATGGGGCTGTACACTCCGGTTCCATGCAATACACAAGCATTATGCACAAGTTTATCAGCAACAAAATTGAGGCATTAGGTTTTTTTGTAGGCATTTGAGGGAAATCTCTCAAGCAGCATCAGACAGCTGAAGCTATAGCTCTGGCAATGTCACCCTGTTAAAAGAGCAGAAAAGCTTTCTAAGGTTCTGCGTGCAAATAATTGTTGTTAGGGGTGATGGCAACATCCTTTGTAAGATCTTGTTAATGCTGCCCTTAACTACAGCACAGTGTGAAGCCTACCTTGTGCAGCTGTTAATTTTAGAGGCGTTAGTAACCCATGGTGTCCAAAGAAGAAAAATGACTGTGGTCTAAGTGTTACATTTCCAGCCCTCGTCATATCATCAAATTTATTTCCACTAGTTAGCAGTCCTGGGAGAGCTGGGCAAAACAAATAGGTTTTTTGTGGTTTCCTCCTAGGGGGACCAAGTAGTCACTTTCCTTTTAACTACAAGCCATCTAAGAAGGTTTGTAGGTCACTCTCTGAGCTTTTGAGCTCTACTTTTCTGAATCCTTCCAATGTCCTGCTCCCTTCTTTGGATGCCTTCTCCATATCCCTCACTTGAAGGCACACTTGAAAAGTGAAAAGAGCCCCTCCAATGACATGTACCGGATAGTGAACTGATCTGACAAAACATTTGCTACCTGCCTGCTTCTCCATTAGGCTGCCATTCCTGGATTTTTTTAAAAGGCCACAATGCTACTTTCCAAACTCTCCCAGCACAATATTATCTATATTACTCTGGATCATGCTAATGAATTGCCAGAGGACATGCAAATGATTGACCCTACAAATTACAGCAAGATCAACACTGGACAGTATTGATGGGCGCAGGTGCTGGCTGAGAAACTCAACACTAGCCTAAGTGAGCCCATGGAATTGCAGGGCCATTAGCTTTTCAAAATCTTTATTATTAGTGGTGATTATATGAGTCAGCGACCCTGACCACAAGAATCTGTTCTTGGTGACAGATCTGCTAGCACCAAGATAAATTATTTTAATGTGTTGGAAAAGCCTACAGTTTGAAGTGGTCCGAAGAAGTAATAGGTATTTCACGTTTCTGAAAGAATTTCTTTCAGTTTAGAGGATGAATGCACTAATTCTGGTGTAAGTTCTGGGAGAGTCCGGCAAGCTAACCAAGGAGGTATGTTGTCTTGGTAACATGTTTCCAATGGTCCAATGCTCCTTAGATCATCTGGTTAGTAGCTTAGCATTCCTACACCTCTCCAAATCTTGTAACTTCCTCTCCGCAGAATTAAAACTGGATTTATGACAAGTGCTCAAGCATTTTGTGGCATGTTTCAGGATCACAGTATCAATATGTTACATATTAATTTTGCATGCATTCTTGTAATAGTACGATATCAATTTTGCTGAATGAACATTGGTTAAAAAAGAACATTAAAATAGTATTAAGAACATGTTAAAACCAAAAGTGGTCTTGACTACAAAATGACCCAGGAATTTTGAATTGTCCAAAGTCACTGCAGGAGAGGACTGCAAGTATGTGTGGGGTGGGGTGGGGGGTATGTGGATATAGCTTGAGACAGTGAATAATGGGAACAAATGGACAAATTAATGATTAAGTGAGATTTTTTATTCTGGAAACTGTGTCCAGCTTGGCCTCCCTGGTTTATCCCATCATTCATTGTCAACATTTACCATGAGATTGATTTAATTAAGATTAGAGAAGTAGCAGTAAAATGGAATGGGTCAGCCTGATTGTACTGATTGTTACTGCTGAACACACAGTGCATGTGGCACTCCTGAAGTGTGTTATCACTTGTGTGTGACTTCATTTAAAGAAGCATTATTCTCTGTCATAGGTCCACTCAGACAGTGTTTCAAATCAAAATCAAATCTACACAACAAAACCTGCTTAAATGCTAAAACCTTTCAAAAGCATCCATATCCGTGTTACTTTTTTAAACCATTTAAAATGCCCCAAGGAAATTTTCACAGAAAAAGATGGAAACGTGTTATTACAGTATTACTGCTATGCTTTTTGATTGACCTTTTAGGCACTTAAGTTCTTCAGCAATTTGCAGAACACAAATCCATTTTTCATCACCCAACATCTACAAGAATAATACTCAATAAAGTGATTAGGTAGACTATTGGAAATTGGATAAGGATAAAGAAAACAATACACACACAGATTCAATAAAGATCATGCCATAGTTACAAAACCAATTTCCAGAAGTGGGTAATCAGCAGTAAAGAAGTAATCATTTTTTCCCCCCAACCTTAAACCTATTTACACCATAAGATCATATGAGTATGACTATGGGAAAGCTATTTGGTGAACGGTATCTGATAACAGAGAGGCTCGAGAAGGGACAATAAAGGACAAAAGGACTTCTTAGTAACAAAAACAAAATTCAAAACAAAAACAAAAATACCTGGAACAACTCAGCAGGTCTGACAGCATCTGCATTAACTGTTAACACAGTTAACATTTCAAAATTCAGTTTGATTACTCTGTTGAAGAGAAATACAGTTTCTCACAAAATCATTTTACCCTAATTGGCACAATTGTGTATTTTTGTGATATTATTTCAAACTTCAGCATCCCTAAACTGTCAGCACTTTGGTCCTTCCAAGTTATATATTTAAATTGTGTTACTATAATTAAGTTAAACTTTCATCAGTAATGAGGGCTCATCAATTTAAATTTGTCACCATGACAATGAGGGAAAGGCTAGGAAAGATTTCTTTACCTGGGTTACTGACTCTCCTTTACATTTACCACCACCTCCTGCTCATTATTGCTTGTAATGCACCTGATATACCCCCAAAACTCAGTATGAACATCTCCTGGCTAATGTACCTGCACTGGAGTTTGTTAAAGTTGAATTGAATGGCACAAATGCTGTGACTTTGCTGGTTTCATGCATGCTACTTGGACATGCAGTTTGTTCCTAGGAGGCACCTACAGATGCAGTAAACATTAAAATAGTGACTGAAGCACCTCCTGCATCAGACCACATGGCTAACGGAGGATGTCATCACTTGTAAATGAATGAGTGAATGAGGAAGAATAACAACAAAAGGCCTAGTTCTAGCTGTGCACAAAGTCCTCCAACTTCATCAACGCTCAATAATCCATATTCTCAAGTGCTATCTTTCTGGGTGTCCAAGTAACAATGGTTGTATCTTAACTTATAGTACTAAAGTGTGCCATGATGCAGGATGAACGTGCATGCAAAGCTTGATAGAGCTGTTTTGTGAGGCTTTAGCATAAAGGGTGAAACAAGCTGAGAAGAAACAGTTCTAGGCGTGACTTTTGTTCACCTATTTGACATAGTGCAATGCTGACCAGTCTTACCCTGGCAGATCTCCTGAGACCATTAACCTTTTACTGTGGGTCTTCTGAATGTTGAAAACCACATTTACACAGAGAGGCACCTCCAGCCAAGTAGCAGGAACACTTTGTCTGGGGAGACTGTGCCCTGAGATACAAAAGAGAGCAAATACCCTTTATGGCATTTCTTCACAGAATGAAGGCCCACTGTGCATATCTTGGAGCAGTAATGCTTCATCTCATGTCACCTTTTGTCCAAAACTATACAAATCCCTAATTTTCAAATACCCGTCCTACTCCATTTAAAATTATATGTGGAATCAACTTCCACCACCTTTTCAGGATAGAGATTTCCAAATCCCAACAACTCTGAGTGAAATGAATTCTCTTCGTCCCCCTCTAGGGAGAAAGTTCATTCTCATAACTGGCGTTACGCAAACTTACACCAATTCCCAGGGTGCATGCCCTGCGCACATTCCTCATTGATATCATTAAAGACTAACATGTGGGTCATGCAGTCGGCAGTGCTGTCTGCCCCTGGGAAATTGGCACAGTCTACTTGGCGCTGCATGGTGGTGCTACCCAAACAAATTTTCCCAAGACCTTTCTCCAGTGATTTTATATCTATGACCTCTAATTACTGACCCACTCATCAGAGGGAATAATTTTTCTCTGTGTCCTCCTTCAAAACCTCTCATCATCTTGAAAGCCTCCATTAGATCACACCTTAATCTTCTGTGTTTCAAAGAGAATAGTCCTATTTTTCCCTTCCTCTCTTCATAAGTGTAGGCCCTCATCCCTGGTAACATCCTGGTAAGCATTCTCTATAACTTTTCCTGTGTCTTTACATCTTTTCCAAAGGGTGGTGCTGAAAATTGTCCACAATTAACCAGCTGAGGCCTAACCAGTGAATTGTAGAGTTCTAGCATTGTCTCTTTCTATACTGTTCTATTCCTTTACTTACCAAGTAGCCCATATGCATTTTTAACCATTTTGTCAACTTGCAACTTTTCCGCACTAAACTCCATCTGCCATGTTTCTGCCCATTTCTCCACAGGGCTATCATCCTGAAGTCTATAACTATCCTCAATATGGTCTACTATTTTGCCACATTTTATATCATCTTGTTGCAATCCCCGTGGAAGCCAATTGTGAGAGAAAAAGAATCCCCAAATTATGTCAACAGAAAGATACCAATGGACAAGATTTCATTTTTTACTTTACTTTAACTTTACTTTACCCAAAATCAACATAAATCAAGCATGCATTAACAAACAAATGGCATGCAGTAGAAACACTTTAAATAACTGACCAAGCAAGGATAGGCCTCATAAATTCCTTCAGCTGCCCGTCCACCAAAGACCAACACCACTCTTTCCCAAGGTAGAATTTCTGTTCCTCTATTCACAGAGGGTTAGGTCATAAGTCCCAACTGACCAAAGTTTTATTGCCCCCAAGTTTCGTGGTATAATGTGCACCCAAAAGGCACATCTTCCTGGATGCACGCAGAACTTGCTTCTAGAATCAGCTCTTTCGGTATCCTTCACTAGCTGCCCTATGACTTCCCACTTCAGCTGCCTTACACCAGCAGAGTCACAGTCCCTGTCATATTTTCCTTTGGCTGTAAATCCCACTGTCACTCACAGCTCCATTTCACAGCCCGTCTGAACTGTTCTTTTCTTAGAGAACACTCCTTGCTTCTTCAACAGGAGATCCGTTCCTGTGTTCTCTGTTCTCCTCCCAGTTGTAGCAGAACACAAGCTGTAACTCAATATCTCAATTTGCTTCAATTTATCTTTTTACTTCCTAGTTCTTACCTCCATATCAACTTATGACACATGGGCACTTCTCAGAAATGAAGTATTTACCAGCAATCCAACAACTTGCTTTCCAGCTATCTGTTCATTTTGGGTTAAAGGGACATTTCAAAATATAAGCTGCTTGCAAATTTCAGAATTCATGACAATCTGCAAACATTATAATGTATTTACCCTCTGTCTAGGTCATGGACAAAAATTTTAAAAGTAACGTCCCAAAACCGATCCCTGGGGAACATAATTGCAAACCACCTCCCAGTCTGAAAAACATTCCTCTACCACCACCCTTTGCTTCATGTCAGTAAGACAATTTTGTATCCATATTGCCACTTTCTCTTAATTTGATGGGCTTCCATCTTATTAATGAGCCATTTCTGTGGCACTTTGTTGAATGTATTTCCAAAATCATATATACAACATCTACTCCACTACCTTCTCTGTTATCTAATTATAGAATTCAACCAAATTAGTCAGCCATGATTTGCTTTAACAAACCAATGCCAATTCCCCTTGATTAACCCATGACTATCCAAATGAAAGTTTATTTTGCCCTGATAACGATATCTAATAAGTTCTCCAACAGCTAATGTTAGGCTGAATGGCCTGTAGATCCTAGTTTATCCTTCTACCTTTTCTTGAATAGTAGTGTATCATTAGCAACTCTTCATTCCTCCGGCACTACTTCTGTATTCAATGAGAGTGAAAGACTGTGAACAAAAGCTCTACTATTTCTATGTTTGCTTTTTTCAGTAACGTAGGATTCATTCCATCTGGAACAAGCGACTTGCCAATATTCAGTAACACTAATCTTGTCAGAGCGTCTTCTCTATTATTATCCTGTCCATAATTTCTCTAGAATACTAGTCCAGTGACAATACCATTATGCTGCCACTTAGCTTCCAGTAAATGATCATGTGACCTGGGAGATAAACAATAGAGAAAAAAGGTCAACATACGTTAATAATAGGGGTATGATTCTGTGTTCAAGCAGTTTAGGTTTTAGGTGTGAGAACAAGCTGCCAATGGAAGAGAAAGCATGTCTCTGAACCAGAGTTGAAATTTTGTATTGGCTGAAAGAGTTTAAATCTATTGTTAGCTGAAGGAGTGTCCTGACTCCAGAGTTAAAGAATATTAGAACCAGGAGAGGAATGACCTGAGGAGGCTATGCTTAGAGTGTTAGTGATGCCTGTGTTACTGGGCATTTGTAACCATAGGATGGTTGGAAGAGATTTGAAGGGAAAAACCTGCTGGAAGTAACTGGAAAGCCCAAGAAATCTCAACCCTAATGTGAATCTTCACAGCAGTACGCAGACCAGGCAAGTAATCTTCCAAGTTTTGATAAGTATCTGACTTGAGTTTATTTGGGGTGTAAGTGTAATGGGTATAGAAGGAAATTTGACTTAAAGGCCTGGATTTTGCCTATGGTGGGCGGGCTGGGCGGAAGCGGGCAGGGGAAGGGGTGGAGCCATTCGCCGCCCACAATCGGCTGCACGTTGACATTTTACACGGGCGGGCCAATTAAGGCCCGCCCAGCGTAACATGTGGCTGGTAGCGCTCAGCATTACCTGTGCAGGCGGGGAGAGGAGGGTGAGTCGGGGGTTGCACTCTTTCACGCATGCACACAAAAGAACGCAGCAACCTTCCTGAAGTGTGGAGCTGCCTTGGAGACATTGAATAAATAATAAAAGAGCTTAATAAATGATGCAAACATTTATTTAAACATGCCCCCCCATGTGACAGTGACATGTTTCTAAAGGTTGGAAAATTTATTTGTTTTATAAAAGCTTCAGGAAACCTCATCCCCACACGCCGATCAGAAGATTCTGCCGAAAGGGTTCAGTTTAGATTATAAGTAACTGAGTTTATTACATTTTTATTATTTTTTAAAAAACTAACTAGTCAAGATAGAATGCATTTATTAGTCTTCGTATTTGATTTTTGTGTAGTAAAATTCTTTTGATTTGTAAACCATGGACCATGTGGTTTCATTCTTTTTGTAAATACATGGGTCTTTGGATTTTTATAAACATTAAAAATGATACTAGTCCCTACCGAGATCATAACACTATGTACTATGCCTATTAAATATCTTATGGTTCAATTTAATATTGTCTGCTAATCTTTTATCGTAACCTCTCTTTGTCTACAAAACTAATGTTTTCAATTCCCTTCTGCAGTCTCCATAATTTTCTTGGTTATTAATTGAATCTTGAACCTGACATTTGTCATAATTTCCTTTTTCTGTTTTATTTTAACTTCTATTTTATTTGTCATCCGCGGTGCATTAGCTTTCAATGTTCTATATTTTCCCTTCAAAGAAATATATCTGGTTTGTACCTGAACTATCACTTCCCTGAGTGTCTTCATTGTTCTGTTGCTACTTCACCCTGCAATTACCTTTTCCAAACTACTTGTGCTGGGTCCCTTCTTAAATCACTGAAATTAGCTCTTCCCCAGTTGAGCATTTTTACCTTTGATATTTTCTGGCCTCTTTCCATAATTACTTTAAGCCAAATTATGTTGTGCTCAGTGTTAGCTCAATAAACTCCTAATGTAATACATTCCACTTGCCCAACTACATTTCCCAAAATCAGATCCAATACTACATCCTTATTCAACACTGCTTCCTTCTTTAACGAACTGGCGACATGTTGATCGAGAGAGCTCTCCTGTGCACAAATAAGCAATTCCTTTTCTTCCCTACTTTTAACACTCTTTTCCCCTGGTCTATATTAGGGTAATTAAAATCTCCTAATATTGCCGTTCTATTTTTGTTACATGCTGTTGAAATTTGCCAACATGTTTTCTCATCTATCTCCTTCCCACTGTTTTGAGCTTTATTAAAAAAAATTCCCTGAATGTAATAGCTCCCCCTTTTCCCAAGAGGACTTCAAACATGTTTTGGAGAATAAAACTAATCTGCTATTTCCTGCTGCCATTTCTGCTTTTCTGTCCAAAAACAGAGTGGTGAGATTATAAACTTGCTGCCACATGGTGGTTGACACAGGTTTTAAGAGAAGGCTTGATGTGTACATGAGGGAGAAGGGAGTAGAGGCAGGATGAAAAAGATAATTAGAGTGTGAGAAGGCTCAAGTGGAGTATAAACACCAGCATAGAGCAGTTGGGCCAAATGGACTGTTTCTGTGCTGTAGATTCTTTATAATAACAATTAATTTGCCTCATTAAATTGCAGCTGCAGCTTTTAAGAGCTTAGCAGTATACGCTTCTCTCCCCATCCCTCAGTCAGTGCCCTCAGGCAATCAAATACGGGTTGTTGTAATATACCTTTAAGGGATAGCAGAATGCAATCACCAGAAGGAAAGTGAGTCATGTGATTCAGTCTCAGTTTCACTTTGACCAGTGAGCAGAACACAGCACACCCAGCTCTGCTGCTCGTGTCTTGAAGCTTTCTTTGTACAAATGTTCCTATGTGCCAAGTCTTAATAAATGAACCAAAACGTGTTTGCACAATCACTTATGAGTGATTCTCTCAGTGAACAATTTCTCCTTTAACTTGTCTCACTTCCTCCAAATAGAAGATGTGGCTATGGGTACCTACATGGGTCCCAGTTACACTTGTCTTTTTTTGGGGTATGTGGAACATCCCTTGGTCCGAGTTCTACTCAGGTCCCCTCCCACAAGTCTTTTTCCAGTACATTGATGACTGTATCAGTGCTGCTTCATGTTTTTGTCTAGACCTGGAAAAATTTAACGATTTTGCTTCCAATTTCTACCTCTCTCTCACCTTCACATGGTCCATTTCTGACACCTCCCTTCCTTTACTTGACTTCTCTGTCTCCATTTCTGGTAATAGACTGTCTACCAATATTCATTACAAGCCCACTGACTCCCACAACTACATCGACATAAGCTCCTCACATTCTGCTTCCTGTAAGGACTCCATCCCATTCTACCAGCTCTTCCGCCTCCCTCACATCTGTTTCAATGAGACCAACTTCCAAAACAGTGCTTCTGAAATGTCTTCCTTTTTCCTAAGGCGAGGTTCCCCCCCACCATGGTTGACAGAGCCTTCAGCCACGTCCAATCCATCTCCCGCACCTCTGCCCTCACCCCTTTGCCTCCCTCCTAGAACCATGATAGAGTCTCTCTTGTCCTCACTTTTCACTCCACCAGCCTCTGCATTCAAAGGATCATCTTCTACCATTTCCACCAATTCCAGCATGTGCCACCACCAAACACATCTTCCCTTCACCACCCCCCCCCCCCCCATCAGCATTCCATAGGGACTGTTCCCTCTGTGAATTCCAGGTCCACTCCTCCATCACCCCCAAATCATTATCCCCTTCCCACGGCACCTTCCGACACAATCACAGAAGCTGCAACACCTGCCCCTTTACCTCCTCCCTCCTCACAGTCCAAGTCCCCAACACTCCTTTCAGGTGAAGCAGCAATTCACTTGCACTGCTGTATTCCCTGCTCACAATGCAGTCTCCTCTACATTGGGGAGACTAAATGCAGACTGGGTGACTGCTTGTAGAACACTCTCACTCAGTCCACAAAGCATGACCCAGACCTTCCTGTTGCTTGCCATTTCAACACACCATCCTGCACTCAAGCTCACATATCCAACCTTGACCTGCTGCAATGTTCCAGTGAAGCCCAACAAAAAGTGGAGGAACAGCAATTAGGCAATTTACAGCCTTCTGGACTTTATACGGAGTTCAACAACTTTAGACGTGAACCCTCTCCTCCATTTTGATCTTTTTTAAAAATCATATTTTTTTTCCCCAGCCCCCTCGCTCCCACAGGGCTATCTGTAACTTGTTTTTACGTTTTGCTTTAACAGAGCGCTGACCCCTATTCTGCTATTAACACATTCTGCTATCTTACCTTTATGCCACCAATAGTCTTTAACACCACCACAAACACTTTCTTTGTCTTGTGTCCAAGACATTTTTGTCAAATCTCTCCTGAGCTCCCACCTATCCCTGACCTTCTATTTTGCTCCACCTGCTCTACTTGCTCTTCAACAGTATAAAATCCATCACATTTCTACCTCCCTTCAGTTCTGAGGAACAGCCATACAGACTTGAGACATTAACTCTTTCTCTCTCTACAGATTCTGCCAGACATGCTGAGTTTTTCCAGCATTTCCTGTTTTTATTTCCAATTTCCAGCATCCGCAATATTTTGCTTTTATTATCCCATATGAGTGATTGTTGCCTTTATATCATTATAAAAACAGGACTTGGTGTTCAGCATTTGTCAAACAGCATCGCAACAAGGTTAAGTACAGGTACGACATGGCAAACTGCCTTAGATCATGCTACGTGGCATGAGGTGACCCTCGAAATTTTGGTCAGGCCGCAATGAAGTCACAGCGACAGAGAGTGCTGACTGCACAGAAAAGCTTTGAAGACACCGTGCAGGGACAGTACTCAAATAAAGAGCTGGCAAGCAGATGGATCCTTTGTGGTGAAATTGCAGCGCATGGCCTGCCAGTTCAGTGAGTGGGACAGTGGGTCAAGAGGACCAGCATCAGCTTAGCTAAGTTGTAAAGGTGTGTGACCAGGGTGTGGGTCAGATAGGAAGTGAGTGAGAGCCCAACAAAACAAAAACAACAAAACAATCAGAGAAGGTTGCGATTATAAAGGAGGAAGCTTCAGAAAAGCACACAAAAGTGGCAACAGCAACACTCATCCCAGGTACAATAGGAGAAGGAATGTCAAAGAGATATTGTCAGAATGCCCACAAAACTCCTCAGTTTGAATTGGGATACAGCTGACCTACTATCCAAATTCAAAAAGATTAAACAGAATATTGAGCTACAGGCCAGAATCTTCGGGTTGGCGAGAGGGGACGGGCATCATTCAGATCTTCAGGTCAGCGGGCACACAACTGTCAAAGGCCTATTAAGGCCATTTAAAAACTAATTAAAATAATTAACTGAGCTGCTTGTCCAATCTTAAGGTTGGTGGGCAGGCGAAGAGCCCAGGCGGCCTTCGATTTATTATGAAACCTCATCCACGGGCAGGATGAGGTTTCATGAAGGTTTTTAAGGTCTAGTAAAATTTTTTAATAATATTCATTGACATGTCCCAGCTCATGTGACACTGTCATATGAGGGGATATGTCTTAAATTTTTTTTTTCTTTTTTAAAATTTTTAAGCATCATACCAATCTCCCTGAGGCAGTTCTGTGCCTCAGGGAGGTTTCTGCACTCTTTCATGCGCAAGCATACCCCGATTCAGCCTACTCCCCCCACCCGCACAGGGTGTGCTCAGCGCTTCCAGGTGCGCCTCACACTGGGTGGGCCTTAATTTGCCTGCCAGCATAAAATGCACGCCTGCACCCGCTCCCGCCTGCCGGAGAGAAAATTCTCCCCATAGTTTATTGATTCAAGTGTGTCTGAACCAAACAAGCAAACCATAAAAATTCACCAGCAATTGGGAATGAAGGTCTACACAGGGTGAACACATAAGGATTAACAGCAGAAGAGCTAACGCATCCCCAAAATATATATGGACTACATTGGAAGACTGTTTCAGGATCAGGTTAAACTTATGTATTCATCAACTAGCATTCATGTCAGTTTGACAACAGCCTACAGCATCATAGAACACTCTGTCGGCAGATGCAGGGTAAAGGTGATTTTTCAAAAGCCGAGCTAGCGGATGGAATTGTTTTGTTGATGATTGCATCCACCTCCACTTCAGGAAATGTTAAGGAAGATCTGCCAGACAAGCCCAAAACATATAGCACCGAAGAACTTTTCAAGGATGGACATAAGGATGAAGTGATCCTCGCAGGTCGATGAAGCTTACAAGCCTTAAATACAACCCAATTGTTGTTGCACTCACTGGAACACCCAAATCTAGCAAGACGTGGAAGGTATGGCCTTCTGCATGCACCAAGGAAGTGCCCAGCTTTTCAACGGCTCTGCAAAGAATGTGGCAGAAAAAGCCACTGGCAGCAGCACTGCACTAGAGCAAAGGCTGATGCAGCTACAAAGAGCCATGCACTGATCCAAACAGACCATACACAATGGGTACCTTCAAACAATAAGGCTGACCATTTGGCATCCCGCCAGAAACATATACATGAAGTGATTGACAAACCAGAAAATGACGATGCTGTGCATGACAAAATGCAGAGCGGTGAATACAAGTTACACACTGTCAGTCTTGTGGAAAACCTAAATGCCATCACATTATGCAGAGTGTTTGCTAAGATTCAAAGTAACTATCCTAAGAAGGTTGACAACTATTTGTTATTGGCCAAGATTGGCATAAGGGCAAGTGCCAACATACTATCCCTACGAATTCTAAAAGACTTGTATCCACAGACATGGAAGGCCATGGCAAGACATACTGCTGTGAAACTTTCATCGTACAATGGTTCACTAATTTCATGTGCAGGTTACTTAGCAAGTACACAGATGTGTCACAGATGTTCTAAATCATGAAGACCAAAGGCCCAGTGATTTGTAGGTCTACAGGCATGTTGTGACCTCACACTAGTAACAATCTATGGAATTAGTCAGACCTCATATGGCAGACCAACCTCAGAAACTATACTTTAGTTCATGACCAAACATCAAAATATTCAAAATGTTTCGACAAAATTGGCAGTTTCAAGGGAGCTGAAACGTTACACTTACTGGAGAATACAAGCCCATCAATTGCTCTGCCACTTAAGTACATCATTACTTACAAGACAAATTAAGGTTAAACTAGACAAAATGGAGAAAGACAGAATCATTAGAAGAGTACAAGAGCACACAGATTGGTATAGCTCAATCCCGTGTGTCATAAAGAAGGACGGATCATTGAGAGTATGCCTCAACCCATGATGTTTAAACACAGCTTTGAAACACTGGTCCTTACAAAATACCCACATCTGAAGAGTCAAACCTGAGACTTGCTGGTCTTGAAGTTTGATGCCAAGCATGGCTATTGGTCAATATATCTTGTGGAGAAATCCTGAGGGCTTAATACATTCGGTACCCTATTCAGACAATACTGTTTTCAATTATTCATTTTGGGCTGTTAGGCAGGATCTCCTTCAAACTCACATAGAATGCATTACATGAACTGTATCAGAATGCATCTGTATCGCTGATGACATTGCTGTTGGGGGAAGAACAAAGTAAGAACATGACCATAACCTGCACTTATTGATGCATGCGGCAAGTTATGAAAGATCGGTGTTCAACAGTCTGAAAATGTGCCATCAGCATTCAGTAGATCAATTTCTATGGTTCTATTTACTCTGGTGCTGGCATGTGTCCCAATCCAAGTAAAATAGAGGATTTTGAAGCCCTGCCACTCCTCAAGGTAAGGCCAATCTTTGAAGATGTCTAGGTCTCTTTAATTTCTTGTCTCCATACATTCCCAATTTCACTCAAAAATCATCCTCAATAAGGAAACTATTGAGAAAGGATATGCCTTTGCTGTGGCACAAAAATCACCGATAGTCCTTCGAAGCTCTGAAACAGTCATTATCAGGAGCATCAACGTTGCAATTTTATGACCTTAGGGAGAGAACTACCCTGGAGGTAGATGCCTCACAGAAAGATCTGGAGTATGCATACTACAAAAAGACAAACTGGTTGCATTTGCCTCAAAATCTCTGTCTGTAACACAATCCAACTACTCCAACATCAAGCGGGAAACACTGAGCGGAATCGTCCCAGGTTTGCACAAAGTGCAGTTCTGGGCAGGAAAAAAGTCACTATACCCATCGGACACAATGGCGGGTTTTCACACCGTATTGTCCGATTCCTGCCACTTTAATTATGCAGCCACAGGAAACATGCCTTCTCGTTGGCAGGCGGCCTCCAATTTGCATGCCAAGCTGTTACCTCACCGCTTCCTCACGAGTAGTGCCATATTTAAACTGCAGCCATGCACATACTTCTCAATGCTTGCAGCCCTGGAATGCTCCGATGAAGACATGGCCACAAAAGCCAAAAAGCATGCAGCCCCCTCGATTCAGTGACACACCCCTGGGACACCTCCTGGATACCACAGAAGCCCACAGTGATGTCCTGTACCCCCACTTTGGCCTCAGAAGGCCCATCAGTCTCACCACTCCAGCTTGGGGGATGGTGGCAGAGATGGTCAGTGCCAATACTGCACACAAGAGGTCGGCTAACCAGTGAAGAAAATGGATGAATGATCTCACCTGTGCTGCCAGGGTAAGGAAACACCTCATCACACTAAACTCACAAACTCATTTGGCCATCACACAGTCACTGGCATCGCACTCACTGCCAGCTCAAGGGACATCACCACTCACTTGCTCAGAAACATTCTCACATCTCCATCTGGCCTCATCTCCTCTGGAGACTGCCTCCTCAGCCCTCACCATCTTGAGGCCACTTGCACAGATCTACATGTGCCCCCACACACACCCTGGGATACCCCACTTCCCCAATACAGCCCTTGCCCTACAACCTCTTCCCTGGCCTGAGGCCACTTCTCCCCCCTTACCCAAGCAAGTCCTAGCCCTGCAGCCACGAAATTCCACCACCGCCTTATGGCTCATCTGGTAGGTGGAGACCTGCCCGTGCATCCCCACTAAAAGTAATGTGATGCTGCCTGCGAAACCTGGCGCTGATGACCATGAGTGCTGCCCAAAGCAAGGTAGGCAAACAAACCTCAAAGTCCCGAGCGAAGTGCAGCTTACCAGGTACACGTTGCTTATGTACAGTTGTGAAACACCTGGATGATCCAGCGTGGGGGGATGATTCCAGCGAGCAGGGCTTACATGAGACACTAAAGCATTGAAATTAGGTTCCCAACGTGCAGCAACGGGAAACACGGCCTGCAATTGACAGGTGGAGTGGACAATCGCAAACTGGTTTAACAATGGTATGAAAATGATTTTTGGCCATCTCAACATACTGTCCTCCCCCACCCGCCATGACGCCAATGGGGCCAGAAAATTCTGGCCATTATCTTTAATGTTTAGAATTATGCATTTTTATACTTATCTATCCAGTAAAAGATTTGTGGTAGAGACCGACCACAATCAACTGAAGATGATTTGGTGACCAGTGCAGCACAAGATTGCAACGTTGATAAAGATTCAAGGTTATGACTGTGAGATTAGGTGCAAACCAGGTAACTTAATGGTCTCATCAGATACATTTAGCAGATTGCCTAACCCAGCGAAAACAGAAGCTATATCCTTAGATCTACAAATTGACTTCATTGATATTGAACTTGACGATGTTGTCCAAATTGATCTGGTATGTTTTGTGAAACACAAATGCCAGCAGCAACAGGAAGAAACAGTGAAAGATTCTGCACTACAGAAACTGTGGAAAGCCATCTCTGAAAGATGGCCTGATTCAATTCAGCATGTCCACGAACACATGAGACTATTTTGGCCTTTCAGAGATGAACTAGGCATCTCTCAGAGAGTCATTTTTACAGGTAGGCAGGTCATCATATCTGAATCTTTGTGACCCGATATTTTTCAACAACTTCGTCACTGACACATGGGCATAGATTAGACAAGATTCGCAAGAGAAACAGTTTAATGGCTGGGTTTGAACAATGACATTGGAGTCATTGTCAATAAGTTCAAGGCATGTCAAGAACATATGCCAAGTCAGTACAAAGAACCATTGATTCCACATGAAGTTGACCCATCCTTGGTTCAAAGTTGCATTCAAACTCTTTCATGTCCATGTCACTGGCTTTTTCATCATCATCGACTACTGTACCCCATTATTTAACAATTGCATAATACATTAAGCACAACTGTTGTGCACATTCTAAGTGCTATTTTCAGTTTATTTGGTATGCCTAGAGAGACCATTACAGGTAATGATCTATAATTATTGGTAAGGCATTTCAGCTATGCGTGGGAAGTGGAATATCAATCACGCTACTTCTTCTCCTCATTACCCTAGATCTAATGGCCTAGTTAAATGAGTGATTCGCATGGTGAAATCCCCAATTCTCAAATGCAGACAGACCAAGCAAGATCTACACGTTGCAATGTTACACCTAAGAGCGATATCTTTTAGTACAACTAAACCATTAGCGGCAGAGCTCATGTTAGGCGCGTACCAATCTACATTCTCTTACCCATTCCACTCTCTCAGAAATGGCAAGAGACGATGACCAACAAGTTCACATCCAGCATCCCACAGAAGGTATGTGGCAATCAGCTGAGTTCACAAGAATATGCTTGGAACCAAGGCCCCATGAAGTTGTTTCACACAAAAGTTCAGTAACCAAGGACAAATCACATCCATTCCAGCTCCTGAACCACTGTACAGTCCTATTTCACTGAAGACAAAATCGCGAATGAAACCAGGAACAACATCCAAGACTGACAATCAGACAGATCACTGAGAACATTTAAAGAAAGGCAAAACAAGGTTACCATTATGAGATCTGGGTGTATCAGTAGATTACCTCTATGCTTTAGAGACTCATAGATTCACCAGGGGAGGGGGGCGGGAAGCACCTTTAAAAAGAAATGGGCATGTATGTAACATGCCTTTAATAGATAGTGGCATGCCATCACTAGAAGGGAAATTTGTCATGTGATTCTGTCTCAGTTTCGCTTTGTCCAGAGCGGAGCACAGTACACACAGCTCTGCTTGCAGGTGTCTTCAAGATTTGTATAAATGTCCCTATGTGCCTCACCTTAATAAATGAACCCACAACATGTTTACACGTCCCTTTTTTATATTGTTTCATGGAATGTGGGCATTGATGGCATTTGTTGCCCATCCCTAATTGCCTTTGAACTGAGCAGATTGTTAGGCCATTTTAGAGGGCAGGTAAGAGTCAACCACATTGCTGTAGATCTGGAGTCACATGTAGGAATAGCAAATTTCATTCCCTTAAGATAATCAATCATATTTCCATAGCCCCATGACTAGCTTTGTATTCCAGATTTATTTTTGAATTTAAATTCCACCAGCTGCAACTTTTTTTTTTATTTATTCATAGGATGTGGACATCACTGGCTAGGCCATTTCTGAAGGCAGGTAAGAGCAATAGTGAACCAGATGGGTTTTTACATCAATTAACAATAGTTTCATGGTCATCATTAGATTTTTTTTCTATTGCATTCAAATTCCACCATCTGCTGTGGGATTCAAACCCATATTCCCAGAGCATTACCCTGGATCTCTGGATTACTAGCCCAGTGATAATACCACTATGCCACCACCTCCCCATCATCAGTGACTGATGCCTTTATATCATTATAAAAACAAGTCAGACGCGAGATTCATGGAACATGATTTCTTTAAGGGCTACATTTGCTACTTTGAGATCCTGCTACTTTACTGCTATGACTAGAGAATTTGCCCCAGAACTTTATGGAAACACTACAGATATCCAAGATTTAATAAATTGCTCTGTGGGATCTTAAGTCGCTTCAAAATCGATTCTTTCAAGCTAAGTTCAAGAAAGTAATTATTAATTGCTTGCTATGTGCTTAGTTACATTCCTTATGTACGTTGGCATGATAGACCCATACTCTCACTAAAAAATGTGGAATATAATATAATGCTGCATAGAAGTTACTACTTTATCAGTACATCTTAGGTGAAAGTTCAAATATGCTCCCCATACAGCTCAGTTGATCAATGCATCACCTGCTAAGATATTGAATCATACAGTCTAGGAAAGTTTCTGGTTTAATCTCTGGTTTAGTCTGTGTGGAATGAAGTGGTCTCAGCTAAGGCAGTGATAGGGATGCTACAATTACCTTGGCATCTCTGGACTAGGAAGAGATAAAACTATCAAACTGATTTATAAATCATTCCTTTAAAGATAGAGGACAAAAATAGAGAGTTGCTTTCTACAGAAGCTTATTGGGTAAATGCATCATATATTCTGTGCTACAAAACCAGAGAGAACATGACCCAGATATTCCAAAGGAACTGATCTTCAAAGGGGCAACAGTTAGTATTCTACAATATGCCTTAATGCTCCGAGCAAAAGAAGGTGAGGCTGGGAACATCAGGGTTTCCATTCCTTGTTGCTCTCCAATGCCCCATGATGGAAAAAGATTGCATCTGTGAATGTCAGAGGAGAACCAAATTGACATCAGCTACAACATTCTCCACAATTGAATGATCTACTGGCATTCACTGTCTCAGCTCATATTAAAAAGCCAGTTGAGCAAAGAAACAGATAGATGCTGAACCCTAAGGGACCGTGCCCCAGCCTTCAGGAGAGGAGGGAAAAGGTTTGGGTAGAAAAAACAAATAGGGAATAAAGCTGCAATTTAAACACCAGATCTTACAGTAGGTGAAGCCCTGAAAAAGAATGCACCAAATTTTCAGTCAAGTTTCTACTGTTTTAATCTGGTTTGATCTTGCAGCCTTTACCGACTATGCTATGTACCCATTGAATTCAGTGCGAAGCAAAGGGAAAGCACCTGTTAGTCATTAACATAATGAATTCACAAGCATGCACTCGGCAAAGGAAGCAAGTAAATGAGGAAAATTCCAATCATAAAGAAGTTACCAGCCCTATTAAATTACATCTTTGATTTTTGTTTTTTTTTGCCACTTAGGAAAGTAACTGATCAAAATTCAAATGTGGCTAAATGAAATTAAACAATAAATTTAAATATCTTTTTAATGCTTGTCAAATTGTAGAATCCAGGTGCTGGGGATGGAATTGGAACATTATATTTTGGATACCCCAGTGTTAACACCAAACAGTTCTAGGTCAGATATAGATTAAAGTTGATGGTGAGCCGTTTATACTATCATTGAAGATACTACATTAATATGGTTGTTTTTCATTCCATGTATCTCTTTGAAACCTCTTTGACATTAAAATCGCAATCTGATTCAATTTATGTTGATGTTTGGAAAAATGGCCTAGGATTTCGATCACGCCTTAAGTGGGAGGTGATCCTGGGGCTAGATCACATCCACATGCCTAATGAACAGTCCGTTTAAGAACTGTTGGTTTGGTTGCCAATCACCTGAGAACATAGCGATATGAATGATATCTGCTGCCATCAGTCACTAGGAAATTTTCCAAAGGGTGATCAAGCAGATGTTAGGCACAATATTTGAATATGCAAAGGAACCTATTCCCTGTTTTGGACACAGACCAACTCAAGAGACTTTCCCAATATGCTGAGCAGCGCTTGTCCATGGCAGAAGGAGTGCATGCCACCACCTGCCAGATTGGTTGCTTAAGTGCCCATTTCACTCCTCCGAAATGGGCATGGCACCAACAATTGTCCAGACTGTGCTGTGTTGTGGGATGTATCTACCAGGAACTGTGGTGAGAATGTAATGCCCAAAACTTCTTTCACAAAGTACTTACCATTGAGAGAGGCTTCTTATTTCATTATTCTGAGCTGCATTTGAACTCAGCTTTCAGAATTGAAGTAATAATTTTCTATCCCATTGCACCACACAGATCTCTCCCTAATTAGTAAAAATATCTCCCTCCTACCTACCTATTTTAGATGAAGAAATACATGATTTGTTCTGAATAATCAATGGTTTTCTCATCAGCCCAGGTGATTCTTTTATATTGGCCTAAATTTGCTGTCAAAAGAACTGAGGCTAATAGCATTCACCATTACTTATGGGAAAATGTCACAGTGACTTCAGGTTAGGGCATATGTGTGAATAAAAGCTAATTTTTAAAAAAATAGTCTCCGAGATGTGCTGCTTCACCATTACCTTTGTGAAAATGACACCATGCAGACTGGCTCATGATTGAATTGCATCGAGTGGCATGAAGTTCCTACACTTACAAGTTAAATACAAACTAAACTCCAAGCAGAAAGTTAAATTGTTTCAAGAATAAGCTCCCTTTTATTGATATAATTTGTTAATTGCTGCCTGCCAACTTCACTGGCACTGTAAATTAGCTATTACAAATGTGGAGTCTCATTCCTTCAGGTTTTAATTGTTGTTGGAGATTTTTTATTTAACTTTTTTTAACTTTTTCTTTCTGTTTCTTTTTCTCGCTCTCTTAATCCAACCCTTGTTCCCCTCACTTTATTTCTCTTCCTGTATTTAATTTCACATTAAATTCACCCTCTCTAATTTATACTTCCTTCTAACTCATTGTGCTGTTAATTTCACAATCCTCAATTAGATTGGTTAAGGCGATACACAGCTGCTTGCCTTGATCACTCGAATCTCAGATGCCCTGTAGAGGGCACCTCACCATTTCCCTCTTCCATTTACATTAACTTTCAAGGGAAAAATATCACCAACATTAAATGGGCAAGATGATGTCTAATTTACAGTGGCATTGATTGTTACCCTGGCACCACAGGTTTTGGGTTGCTATCTGTTACATTAAGAACATATAATAAAACAGCAATGGAAGCTCCTGTTACCATAGTTGCAGCTGACCCTTGGAATTCTGGGGCTTATCTATAAAAGAAGATTCATCCATCCACTCACATTTTCCATTTTGATATTAGAAACAGCACAGGCTTGATAGTCCAAATGATCTACTTCTGTGAAGTGTCATTGCATGATTAGAAAACAGCTTCTAAACAATTCATACGTTACAAAAGGGAAATCACACATTGTGACTTGAATACATGTCGGTTTATCTTTGACTTCAATAGCAAATCCTAATTTGAGGAGATTTGCAACCCTAGCAGTGCTTCATTGTTATACAGAACTTTTTTACATTGAGTTATTGAAATGAATGGCCAAAGCAGCAACAAAGTTTTTTAAAAATGCAGGACTCAGCAAAGCAAGTGGAGATTATGTGAATTGGGTGTTTTAAAGCCCGGAGATTTTAGGAAAAAAGACAAAGGGAACGAGCAAGAGAGTGATTAAAAGAATGAAATAGAAGGGGTAGATGAGGATAGGAAGGAAAAAGGGATTTTCAATTACTTCACAGCCCGGGCAACAAGTAAGAATCAGAAAATCAAGTTGCTGCTGGTGGTAAATTCAGAACATCAACCTTAAGGGGGCGGGAGTGAAAATAATCCTCTGGCAACTTTCAAGGATCAGGGTATTGCCAGGAATTTGCTTACACCATGGTTGTAAATAAATGTATACAACTGTAGACATTTTTAAATTCATATCACTTGTCCTGCTGGCTTTTCTTTTCACCCGGTGACCCACTGCTGTTCTTATTATAATGATTTATGATGCCTGGCAGTGAAGGTTTTTCTACACATAGGGTCTATTTCAAAATCTCTGGTCTCGTCCCAGTGGTGTCATGGCACCTCGCAGTAACTTTCTTTCAATTTAATTGACGGTATAGGGTGTACTTCTCCAGACGCCAACTGCACCAATCAGACGCACCTAGGGTAGGCAGCCCCACACCGCACTTCCTGCTGCTTTTGTTGTTGTCTGGTGAACTCTGGACCATAATAGAAGGCAGCAGAATCATTGAGTATCAGGAGAATTTTGTTATGGAGCAGGAGAGGAGGGAAAAAAACATTATTAAAAGCAGGAGATGCTGGTCCCAGCCAGGAGAGAAAATGGGACACTGTGTTCAGTTCCAGTGAGTATAGGGAGAGAAAAATCAGCCAAGGTTCCTGTTCCTGATTACTATCTAATGACCCTTAATGAAAAGTGTAAGTCTGTGGATATGAGAACAGGATTGGGTTTGGCTGTGAAGTTTTTCATAACTGAATAGTCTGTTTTGAGTCATTCCACAAGATTGGCCAGGTGAGTGAGGAACAAAGGGTTACTGACTGACACGCATGGGGTCAAACTCCAGTAACTGTGCCTCCACGTGAGGGGAAGAAAGGGGAGAAAATGAAAAAAACAAGTAACAGCATTTACCAGCTAAAAATAGGACAATTAACAGGTATGAAACTGTCAAAGTTTCCAGAAGCTTTTCAAAACCTAGCCAAATATGTTGCTATTTCTAGGACCCCAGTGCATTCGCATTTCTGGCAGTAATCTTTGGATTTACAGCTCTGACCTCCAAAATCAGGGTAAAAATATGGATATTTTAAAGTGTGACCATAATCATCCTGTCGCACACTCTGCCAAAGAAGATGAAGTGAGGGCTTTAACACAGAATGATTCTGCATAACCGAAAAAACCTAACTTTAAGCTGCATTATCTCTGTCTGATGGCCTAGATAGCATAATGTTAAGTCCGTCAACAATGTATCTTACAAAGTCCCTTAGAACATAAATCAGTGAGTCTGCTGGTTCTAGTAGTTTGAATTAAATGATGGCAGCATTAGAAAAAAAGCTGGAACATTTCACTGGCTTATTTTAATGGTGCCCATTAAAAACAGTGCTTCAAAAGTTCATTTTTAAATAATTGCAAAGACCTTTGTGCCAAATGAAACATAGGTGAGTCAGGTTTTTGATGATCTGAAGGTTGATTGCGTTAATTCATGCTAAGAGCTCATCAGCAGTTCTAAAATAGCAGATTGAACATTATGGCATTTTTAAGACAAAACTTTTATGTTTTCTTTTTCAACTGGACCACAAATAAGGAAAATATTCCTTAGAGAATAAAACAGATAGTCTGTGCAGAGAACAATACTGTCTGTATACTATGATCAAATAAATATGAATATTTAGAACCAGCTCCAAAGCATTTCTGAGTGTCATTTTTTTTACCAAGCTCTAATTGATTTGCTTTGAAAATTTACAAAAGTCCAGCCTCTCTCTCCCTAACTATACACAACAGTGTTAAATCTAGATAATAGTCAACCACGTCAAGGGTTCAATGTCACAATATCACTACTCTGAATAAATTATTGCCTGCATGATATTATTACTTTCCCATCTTTTTGCCCCTGATTAAGGTGCTTTACTGGGACGTAGGAACCTGGTGCCCCATCCAATTGATCATTATTCATGTGTAGGCCTTGCAATGATTCTGTAGGCTGTTCAACCATGGAAACATCACATCCAAGCTCATCGCTGTCCTCACTCGACAGTCCCATAGGTTACTCAATTCTCTGTTACTTCGTCCAAAGTACTATGAACAATTTTTTTCTTCTTGAACCCAATTGTCATCCCAATTCTTATCAGTTAACTACACACTTGGGAATCAAACCTGCAAACCACTTGGACTGTAAGGCTCAGATACACATTAGGTAAATTTGTTGAACCATCTGGAGAGCCTGTTCTTGAATCACACTATAAACGGACTTGGCAAGAGATCCAGTTCCATCCAGAGAAAGTTTAATTAAATCCAATCAGATTGAGATCATGATCTTTTCAGCCAAATTGCACAGGTGTTATACAACTGTATAGTTGTAACTATTTCTTTCATGAGGGTGCTTGGCTGTTATCATTGCCATTCATATATGGATACCTATAAAAACTCCTCAATGTACTTAAAGGTGAGTCCCAGGAAAGACATTGCTAGGTCCATAGTCCTACACAGGTATCTCTTGCTGCATCCTGGTCAAATGAACATCTCCAGCAACTTCCTCATATCCCTGCAGTTCTTTCAAGCACTTCCTGCATTCTCCAACCATGCAGATGTTTGGGCAGCATATTCTCATGTGTTTCTCATTCCCTCTGCTCAGGTATTTTTCCTCAACATTTTATAATACTGCCATGGATTCCTTAATCATTGCCAAAGGAAAATTGCACAGAAGAAATCAATCTAAATGATATCTAGCTTTATAATAAAAAAGTCTTAAAAGGTGATTGGTTAATACAGTTCTATGATTTGAATCAAACACAAAATAGATCAGTTGGCGATATAACATATTTAAGGTATCACCCCTATCTGATAGCATCATCAATGATAAAAATAGGTAATACAATGAAATCACTAATACAAAAGCACAATACTTCAGGTGTTGGAAATCTTAAATAACAACTGAAATGCTAGAAATGCTTGTCAGTCCGGCAGCATCTGTGGAGAGAAACCCATCGTTTCAGCCTGCCCTTGCCCCACTGAATTGATTGCTTCCTATCCTATTTTTTCTTCCTTTGTCCAAACTTTTTCCCACCTACATCCATGACTCCACCCATACACTTTGTCACTTCAACAGTCTTCATTTTACTGGCCCTAAATTCATGGATGTCCAATTCCTCTATAACTTCATCCCCCACCAGGGTGGTCCGAGAGTTCTCCACTTCTACCTTGAACGGAGGTCCAACCAGTCCCCATTCACCACAACCCTCCACCACTTGGCTGAACTTGTTCTCACATTGAACAACTTTGCCTTTAACTCCACTCATTTCTTCAAAAAAAAATGTTGCTATGGTTATCCACATGGGTCCTAGCTAAGCCTCCCATTTTGTGGGATATGTGAAACATGCTTTTTTCCAGCCCTACTTTGGGCCCCTCCCACACCTCTTTTTATGGTACATTGATAACTATCAGTACTGTGTTTTGTTCTCGCCCAGAACTAGAATTTTTCATCAACATTACTTCCAATTTCTGCCCTTCTCTTGCCTTCACATGGTCTGTCTTTGACTCTTGCCTTCCTTTCCTTGACTCCTCTATCTCCATTTTTGAAGACAGCCTATCAACCAATATTCGCTTTAAAACCACTGACACCCATAGCTTGCCAACACTTCCTTGCCCCTCATTTCCTGGAAAGGCGCCATTTCATTCTCTCAGTTTCTTCATCTCCATCACATCTGTTCTGATGATGTAATCTTGTATACTACTTCCAATACATCTCCCTTTTTCCTCAACCATGGATTCCCCCTGCAGTAGTTAACAGTACCTTTGATCATGTTGTTCCATTTCACACACTTCTGGTCTCACTCCTTCTCTTTCCTCTCAAAACTACTATAGGGTTCCCCTTGTCCTTCCCTTTTGCCCCACCAGACTCCGCTTTCAACAGGTCATCCTCAAGGATGTCACAACCTAACAAATCCTCCCCTTCTCACCCTCATCCCCTTTCAGCATTCCAAAGGGACCATTCCCTCTGCGATACCCTGCTCCATTCCTCAGTCACCCTCACCCCTTCCTACATTTACATGCAAGCAGAGGAGATGTAGCATCTGCCCTTTTACTTCCTCCCTTCTCACCATCCAAGGCCCCAAGCACTCCTTGCAGATGAAACAGTGATTAACTTGTATTTCTTCCAATTTAGTATTCTGTATTTGTTGCTCACGATGTGGTCTCCTCTACCAAAGGCAGATTGGGTGATCGTTTTGTGGAACATCTCCATTCAGTCTGCAAGTGTGACCCCAAGCTTCTAGTCACCTAACATTTTAATCTCCACCTTGCTCCTACTCTGACCTTTCTGTCCTTGACCTACTGTGTGTTCCAATGAAGTTCAATGCATGCTCAAGGAACTGGACCTCGTCTTTCAACTGGGCAGGTTACAGCCTTCTGGACTCAATGTTGAGTACAACAATTTAAGATTGTAACCTCTGCCCCCATTTTTCAGTTGAGTTTTTTTACTCTCTTGTTTCTGTCTGTTTCTTTTTCTTTGCTTTCGGATGGCAGCTGTTCAGGATCCTGCCATTCACACCTCCTCTACATATATCTTTTGTTTCTTTACTTGTCCCATTACCTTTGGCCTTGCACATGAAACCCTGTGTCATTTAATCCCTCCTGCCCTTCACCCAATTACAGACCTTCCTTTTGTTCTTTCTCCCGCTTTTCATTTTTATTTTTACATTTCTAACTATTTCCAGTTCTGATGTAAAGTCACAGACTCGAAACATTAACTCTGTTTCTCTCTCCACAGATTCTGCCAGACCCCCTGAATATTTCCAGCATTTTCTGTTTCAATGTAACAAGATCCTTTGACATGTAAGTGAGTGGCTTGGCACCATAACAGGGCTTTCATGTCTGGATCTGCATGCAAGCAGATGAAGCATGGTAACTCCATTTAATGGCTGGATATGCAGAAGTGAGTCCAAGTTGCTAACAGAATGGGAGCTCACTGTGTAACCAAAGGACATAGATTTAAGGTAATTGGTAAGCAGACCAGAGACAACATGAAAAAAAACTTAGTCAATTGCCATGATCTGGAATGCACAATGTGAAATGCTTATGGAAGCTGATTCAATAATAATTTCAAAAGGGAATTAGATAAGTACTTGAAAAGGAAAAATTTGAAGGGCACTAATTGGGGAGTGCATTAATTGGGTAGCTCTTTCAAATAGCTGGCGTGGTCAAGTGGTCTTCTCTTGGGATGTATCATTTTACGGTGCATACATGGGACCATACCTCACAAATTCCCTGCCACCGCTGTATCATTGTGGGAAAGTGCCTGGTGGCAATCGCATTTGCCAACAGGGTGAGGGGACAATCAGATGGGAAAGTCAACACCATGATGCTGTCCGCCTGCCTCCCCTCTTTGTGGTCAAATCACAGTGCTAGAGACCTGTGTTAAAGGTCACTGCTCACCTTCTTACAGGGACACATGGCCCATGAAACTTAATGTCAGAAGATTAAAATTTATTACAAAATACTAAATCTGAATGTGTTGCCACTGGAAATTTACCTGTCTGCTTTCAATGTCCTAATACCTTTATTAAAAAATAAACAGGTAGAAAATTGTCATACAAAAACATTAAGGGGTAGAAGTTAACCCTGGACGACTACATTATCACATTGGCTGCTTGTTATACACTCGGCCTGTTATTCAGATCAATCACAGTCAATGTAATTGAGTACTGAGTGTTCAGTATAACAGGCAACTGATCCAAGGCTGTCCGTTTGCTTTACCCGCTGAGGCAAATTTTTACTTAAGTGTCGGCATTCACTCACATCATCAACAGTCATTGCTAGACTAAAGTCTAAAAGGGATTTTCAATCAGTTTATCAAACTTATCAAAAGCTTTTACCTAAGGTTTTACCTGACCAATTGCAACTCGCAAGTGCCACACCTCCCATTGGAATCTTGGGAGTGAAAAACGGGCAAAAAGCATTAATTAATAAAAAGTGGAGGCACTTTTATTTAACTTTTCACTGTGAATTGTGTAGGTGCACGTTGGTAATAAGGAAAATGAAGAAGGCCTTTGCGATGCATTATTGTGTATGGTAGTAGGGGACAAGAGGAGAGACTGCGTGACTTTAACTCAGTAGCATCAACATCCAGGATATTTATTCATAAAATATCCAATCTTGTCCTACAGGGATTTGGTTGTGGCATTGGAAAATCAATGATATATTTGATACAGGAAAGCAGAGAAACTCAAAGTTTACTTTTGTACTTTTGCCCAGAAGTTTCCTTTTAAGCTGTGGAAGAAATAATTAAATGTACTTGTACTGTACAAAACATGTCTATTGTTATACCAGCTGACAAGCTCATTCAATGTAAGTGCTGCTTTATAAGACCAGTTGGTTTACTCAAGCATTAAATCCAACAAGCAAATAAAACAACATGTTGCCAGACAAAACTTTGTATTTTTATTCATGCAAATGTGTGTGGTGTTATACAAAGAGAGGTGCTCAAAACAGGAACAATTTATAGAATTATACAGCACAGAGGGAGGTCGTTTGGACAATTATACCTGTTTTGGCACTTTAAAAGTGCTAGTCCCACTCACCTATTCTTTCTCATACCCCTGAAATCTTTGCCTTTTTTACTGCAGTATATTTCCAATTCTCCCTTGAAAGTTACTACTGAATCTACTTCCAACAATCTTGCAGGCAGTGCATTCCAGGTCATCATAACTCGCTCCATAAAATAACTTCTCCTTATCACTCCCTCTGGTTCTTTTGCCAACTATCTTAAATCTGTGTCCTCCCATTACCAACTGTCATTGCAAGTGGAAACAGTTTCTCCTTATTTACTCCATCAAAACCCTTCATAATTTTGAAAATCTCTATTAAATCTTTGCTTAACCTTCATTACCCTTAAGATTAACAATCCCGACTTCTCTACTCTCTCTACGTTATTGAAGTCTTTCATCATTGGCATCATTCTGGTAAATTACCTGTGCACCCGCTCTAAACTTTGACGTCCTTCCTAAGTAATACTCTAGCTGAGGCTTAACCAGTATTTTATAAAGGTTTGGCATAACTTCCTTGCTTTTGTACTTTATGCTTCTGCTTATAAAGCCCAGGTCTGCAAATACTTTTCCAACAGCCTTATCCACTTGTTCCACCACCTTCAATGATTTGTGTACCCCCTCCCCAAACCCCCAGGTCTTTCTGTCCCTCCACATCTTTAAAATTGTACAATTTATTTCATATTGCTTATCCTAATACTTCCTCTCAAAATGCATTGCTTCATACTTTTTTGTCTTAAATATACCATGTGCCTGCCCATTTTAGATCTCCTGAAGTGTGCAAATATCCTCCCCACCGTTTACTGCATTTTTAAGTTTTGTATCATCTGCAAACTTTGAAATTATGCCCTTTGTACCCAGGTTATTAATACAAGGTTATATGAATCACAAAGAGCAATGGTCCTTAAACTGATTCCTTGGGGGAACATAGCATACTTCAGTCTGAAAAAACAACATTTCAGAATTGTTCTCTGCTTCCTGTCCCTTAGCCAATCTCACATACATGCTGCCATTGCCCATTTAATCTCACGGAGCTTCAATTTTACTAACACGTCTACTGTGGCATTTTATCAATTAGAATTTTTAACCCTAAAATCCTAATTCCTTCTAACATCACATTCTTCTATGTCCACTTCAGAAAAGACTATTCCCCAAATCACTTATAACTACTCTTTCAAACTCACAACTGCTTAGTCTAATCCTTCGATTCACTGCAATCATTCTATAACTGTCAATCTGCTCCAACCATTTCCTCACTTCCACCCTTGATGCCCTTTTCCCCAGTAAAACCTTCACCCACTTCCAACCTATTTATTCCTCCTGCTATGGCCCCCGTCTTCACTCCATCATGTCCAAGAGGCTTAGATTTGAGCTCATTTGGTGAATGATTGGTTTAGCCACATCCAGTGGTAGATGACTATATGGTATTGGACCCCACTCTCCTCTGTCAAAACTACCCACTGTTTTTTGATTACTTTGGAAAGCAGAGATAACCCTGGCTTCTTTTCCCAACCACCAACCTTCTCCTTCAACTTCCTTGCCCCTTCAACCTTACTTTCAACAACAAATATGAGGATCTCATAGACATGTTTATCACTAAGATTGGGACCTGCCACTGAGTTGCCTTTGTACCTTCCCCTTTTCTCTTTGACCAACAAACCAAGCCATCCCCAAGGCTCTTCCTTGTCCTAATCATGATCCCTTATCCTTGTTAAGTTTTTCCACCCATCTCCCCCAGCTTATCTTGTCCGTGAGGCCCACCACTGTCCTTGTAACCCCATTCCCACTAAACTGTTGATCACCCAACTTCCTTTCCAAATCTTCATATTAGCTGATGTATTAAATGGTAAACCCTGCAGGCACTGCCCCCTCCCTTTCAATTGGTGTTCATCATTCCCCTCCTCAAAGAACCCAGCCTCCACTTTTCTGTGAACAACCATCACGTCTCCAGCCTACCTTTCCACTCTCAAGTTTTTGAATGTATTGTTGCCATCCCTCAAATCATGCCCGAAATCATCTGGAAGAAAGCACACTGAAAAGGAAACTAATGTCCACACCTGAAAAGAAAAAGTCAGATTCCTTTTGTTCTCTTTGTGCCTTTTCAACGAAATGAGCTTTGCATATTGTTTATCAGTCACACCTCTTTCTATCCTTTTAGATGAACTAACAAACATATATTTAGTAACTGGGGTCAATTTTGATTTTCAGTTGATTCTCTTTCATTTTGTTCACTCCTCTATAAAACTTGCTAATCTTATAGTTTTGGTGAAGGGACCATGCCTGAAACATTAACATATCTTTTTTCAAAAGCTTATAGACCAGGAGCATATTCAGTGTTTATTTCAGCTTTACAGATCACCATCCCCACCCTCTCTTTTTTAAACCATTAATGCACGCTTAATCCACTAAAATAGAAACCAGGAAAAAGCCATAAAATATTTTTTTTAAAAGATCGTGTTATCCTGCCCCAGTAAGTGCATTCAGTCCTCAGCATGTAGTAAAATCACCTCCCCTCTCCCCTCCACCACCCCACTACCCTCCACTCCACCTCCCTAACACATGCCTGCAGAACAATTCCTGTTGGTTCCTACCCCCACCTGACTTGTATGCAGCTGGAGTTCCTTATGTGAAGAGTCCTGGGGATATCTGTCTTCATTCTGAATTCACTTTTAAATGGTGTAACAGTTTTATGGCCCTTAATGATCACCAATTATGTGTGCATTGCCAATCAAGGAGCACTTAATGACAAAACAGAAAAATTAACCTCTATTCAAATGGCAGAGTGTGTAATTGCCTACATTAATGTTTTGGCACATGGGGGTCAAGAAGGAGACTGTTTAGTTCAGTAATATAAATAACATTTACAGGCTGTTACAGATACCTTATCCTTCCATTGCTACAATAGAGTGGCCTCTGAACCTCTCCTTGACCTGTCACAGCCTGAGTGACCTTGCCTCTGTAACTGTAGTTCCTCACCCTGCCCCTATAAAATGCTGGTAGATCTAAAATGCACTGTTCTCATCGAACAAAGTAAAGTCTTAGTGTCTGAGGTCCATTGAAGAAGCTTGCACACAACTCAGTGCCTCGTGTTGTCCTTTTCTTTAATACTGAAAGTAAATGGCGATTTCTGGCTGACATTTGTTCATTACCCCCTTAGGTGCTGGCAGGACAAAATATTACATTTCAGTAACGCACACCTCCACTTTAAAAGGATAATTCAACCCATTGTAGAAAATAGCAAGTTTCAAGTTTACTCACAAACACAGCCCCTGGGTAGGTGTTACAGAGTGTCTCAGTGTGGTGGCAAGATTAGATTGTGACCATTTTTTAACTTACTCAGGGATCTCCATGCAAGCCTTTTATGCAAGGTAGACCAAGTAAGATGACATCACTATGGGTGAACTGGTCTGGTATTTCACCAGTGCCATAGATCTTCTCGAAGATTTCAACAACTTCAGCTTCTGTTTGAAGCAAATGTGTGTTATTGTTTTGAAATTTGTCTTTATCCTGGAAGTACAAGCAAGCTTCCTTTGCAAAATCATTCACTGGAGAAAGCAAATGAGACATGTCCAATTTGACAGTGGGGACTGCAAAGAGACACAACGAATGAGCCAATTAAAATGATACCTCAGTAGGTAAATGCACATGTAGTGTGAAATTGAGCCACACTGAGCATCCCCCAATGTATGCTGAGTGATCTGATCTCAGTTAAAATTGGCCTCCATCTCCTAATTTATGGAGGAGTAAAGGAGCCAGAGCTGCTCTTATTGGTCAAAATCTTTTGCCCTTAGACTGTGAGAGGAAGTCGGGAGCATTTCTGGATCCTGTCCCCTCTCAGCTTATCAAGGCAACCACCTGGGAGAGCTTCCCAGAGGTGACCAATTAAGAGGCCACCTGTGGGTCCACTGCAAGGGGAAACCCATCCAGAGGATGGCTGATGGCAGAGCTGTGGCCCACCGATGACTGCACCTCTGGTGTGGGGGTTAGTATAGGAGGTCTAGCTGGCACCCCAGGCCAACCGCCAGCAAACCACATCCAGGAGCCTCCCAAGCTTGACCCTCAGCTGGGTGTCCCACCACCAGGAAGTTCCCAGCCCCAATCAGCCCACAAATGGGCATTTAATAGGCAGGTAGTGCCATAGGTGACGGCTCACCTCCAGGAAGATCACCCGGAGGTGGGAATGTATTGGCCCAATGTCAACTTCTATGACATTCCTCTCAGTCCTATCTACAAGCCAAACTCAGCCCCACTAGACTGGGCAGATTCTGCCGATTGTTTGTGTGTGTTGTGTGGCTGTGTCTGTCTCTGCGTCGGTGTGTGTCTGTGCATTTATGTGTGTATATGTTTGTGTCATCTGTGAGTGTGCGTGCATCTGTCTGTTCATGCATGTGTGTGTTTGTGTCTATCTGTGTGTGTATGTGTGTGCATGTCTGTGTGCATCAATGCATATGTGTGCATACGTGTGTGCTTGTCTGTGTGTGTGCAACTGTGTGTGCGTGCGTGCATTTGTGTGTGTCTTCCTTTGTCTGTGTGTGTCTGCCTGTGTGTGTGTTGGGATGTGAGTGTTAAGGACAGTATCTGGTGGTGCTGCTTGCCAAGGTTGATTAGCCAGCCAGAACTCACTATCACAGCTCACATGTGAAGAATAGCCACTTGGACAAAGTACTGCAGAATACTAGGCATCCATGGACCCATAAACCAGCATGAATCAGCATAATCAAAAATGGGATATAACTGGAGTGTGGAGAAAGCAATTACAGATTTATAGGGATATAATTTTAAGAAAAATGAAAGCTCATTTGCATAGGCTTCTTTCCTTCTGAACACTCTTAAATGTTCTATTTCTGCACCTCTTTTCAATATATTCCTAATTGTACACGTCTAATTTACTAACCCTTTTTCAATGGATAATGTTGCAGGAAAATCTTGCTTGCACCTATATAGCAGTTAAAGGAGCTGTGAGTCATCCTGCTGTGTGGGGTAGGGCAGGACAGTATGATGATAACTTAGAACAGCCAGACTACACTGTTACCATAGTGATAGTGACTAGAGAGCATAAACGTGAGCACCAAACTTGTACGCTCAGAAAAACTGAACATTGCAGCAAAAATAAAATGGAAAAGCTACATACTTTCAAAATAAAACTGGGAGATGATTTAGAAAGATTGACTTTGTACGTTTAACACCAACTTTGAGAACATTGTACCAAATAGATTGCTGATTATAAACAATCACATTGTCTGTAAATCAAAGCAAAAAACTGAGAACCTTCAAGAGATTGAGAAACTTCACATGCAGACTTAGAATTCCCCAGAAATTCAGAGTTACAATGGCATTAGAATGGAGTTGCAGCAATTTTTCCAAGGAAACTTGCACCTAACTTACTTACATGGATCTTACGCTAAAACATTGGCACAGGCAAATTTCCACAGGCTACATCCATTGAAACTCTCTGCCATCTATTTGTATGGTTCCATCCCAATACAAAATGCCAGTCCGTGCCAGCTTCCTGAATTTATATGCATTGTGTGGATTTACAGCCCAAGATTTAGGGTCAGCACAGCTCAGTAACTGAGATTTTTGGAGTTCGGTAGCAATTTTCTTGACAATATTTGAACAGTTTTCTTACCACAGAGCTGCAATATACTGCACTAAGTATCAGCGCACCAAAAATTATTTGGACCAAGCATTCCCCAAACATTCAGAAGGGCGAAGCAGATAGACTGGTTTTCCCAATGGACATTTCCCCCATTCTGCATCTTAATGGAAGAAGAGCAGCAGGGGCAAGAGATTCTGAGAGTGCAACACCACTACAGAACACCGCAGCCCTCATTTCTCCTATGGGGGCATTGCATTTGCACATGTGTTATGTGGACATTTGCAATCCAGCATAGACAAATGAGCTCTGCAGGAAATTTCAGTGTAAATCCATCAGCAAGAGTGACAGAGAAACTGGTGTAAATTTCAGGGTAATTGCAATCCAGGAGATTCCAGCCGTATGTTTTTCTTAATGAAGGTATGTACTACTTCCTGTTTCCAACTATCAAGCCAGTTTTAAGTCCCAGAGCTGTAAGAACATGCACCTGATACTCTTTGTTTAAACCATGTGGAATCCGCCTTATGGACTCTACTGCACTAATTTAACCTATGAGGGAATGCTCCACAAAGTTCCTCCCAGATCCTTCTAGGATAGTCAAGCATAATTCTAGAAAATTTATCAACATTGCACCTCCATTATAAATTATGCCTTGCAATTGAATCTTCTATGAACCTTGTGAAGAGTCGTTGTATTCTGTTGCGTCCTCCCCTGATCTCTCTCTTGACCTCTCCATTTCCCTTCGTGGAACATAGAAACAGGAGTAGGTCATTTAGCTGCTTCAGCCTCTTCTGCTATTCTTTCTATCCTTCTATCCTTTCCCCTCACTTTCCCTCTTCTGGTATCCATATATCTGTTCCTTTACCCTGAAGCTTGAAAACTTGGAAGTTTCTTCAGTGCTTTCAAGCAATCAAGCTGGAGAACTTGTAAAGACTTATTGTTGATTGGTGCAAAATGTTGCTCCCTAATAGGTTAAAATTTGCCGATCATGGCATGGCCTTTTCCAATTTTCCAACCACAAGATGTTTAAAGAAATCAGCTATGTGTGCCTTTTGTTGGCAGGTGTTTCACAGGACTGAACAGAAGAAGTCGAGGTCACTTTGCAGCCTGCCTGTCACTCAGGCAACCTCATGTCACTATAATCCAGTGAAATGTGAAAGGGAGACTTTGAAAAGAAAAGTAACTTACAGGGCCCAATAAAGTATTACAACGTCTCACACAGATGGTCCTGTTTCTATGCACGTTAACTGAAAGCCAACCTACCACGCATCCCAATCTACAAAACATGAAACTGTAAGCTGTCTTAACCGTCTAGAATCAAAATGGCAGTTCTGGTCAGATTGAAAAGCCAGTCTGTGGGCCTTTATTGTTTATTTTGCTTCGCAATAACAACTCTGAATAATATGGCCAGAATTTCGAGGATATTCAATGAGTGTTGATTGGCAGTAGGCGGGACTTCAACCTCACGCTCAGGACATAGTTCCGCCTTGGAGAGCTGCTGGCCAATCAGATTGGCTGGCAGCTCTCCAGTCCCTCCAAGAACAGCGCTGCAGTGGCCCAAAAAGGCACTGCAAGAAGTTTTCTGAGCCTAAGTCCAGGCAACTGGAGAAAAAGATAAGTGTCATGGGGTCCTGGAGGGGAGGGTAGGGAAGGCTTGGAGTGTTGTGAGGGGGTTAAATGGGATTTCAGGGGATAGGCTGGGGGGGGAGGGAGATCCGCAGGTCACTGGGCCTTAAAGGGAGGGTACCCCCAGTCAGAAGGGGGCTTCTGATGGAGGTGCCCCCACAACCTTCCCACCCAAGATCTAACACTCCTCATTTCCAGCCTTCCTCCCCAAGCTGTCATCTGCCCACCAGCCTAAAAATTGAGATTGGGCAAGAAACGGCCCTTAAGTGGCCAATAATTGGCCATTTAAGGGTCTTAATTGGAGCAAGGATGGGCTTCCCATCTGAGGCCCTGCCTGCCCCAGCAGAAAAATGTCCCAAGGTTGGGGTGGGCAGGAACCAGGAGGGAACCCTATCTGGGTAATTTCATGCTCTCTCCCCACCTCAGAACCCACCTGCGGTGGGTGGAGGGGGGGGGGCGTAAAATTCTTGCCATAGTGTTATTTGGCAGATCGTTGATGTTAACATCATAATAATAGGGATTTTACCAGAAATGCTGAAAAAACTGATACCCCCTGCTTTGACAAAACTTGAGTATTGGATGTTACAGCACTCTGCAAATATATCTGTATTATTACAAAATGTGAAATGCCAAATAATCAGCTTTAATCTTGTTTCTTTCAAGCTTGTTTTTAGTTTTATAAAATCAGCATGAGCTTTTCTGACTGGAACAAGTGGGCCTATCAAGTTGACAGTAAAAATGACAAATTTTCAGGAGTTCACCACATCTAAACTCACCAATTACAGCTTCTAATTGGATTGTCCGGTGTTAAGTTTGGCTTAATTTCCTGAAGAAAGAGCAGCAAAGTGTTCCACAGTTACTTCTTGCATGGCAACTGTGTGCAATTTTTTTGAGAGAATTTTTTAAAGAAAAATATTATTGTTTTTCAGTTGAACTGAACATTCTAAGTCCAATGTCATGCTAAAGATGGCATCTAATATATTATTCTATTCAATGTCAGTTGTACAATCACAGCTTTGTAGTATGCAATATTTTGACCAGCTACAAAAGGATTAAAACCAGACTATGAAGACCATACTTTTTCACACATGGCTAAATAAAATCAAAATCTTAAATTGCCTATTGCAGTTGCAGGAGTGCAGGAATATTGTAGTGAATACTGTGAGATGTTGCATTTTACTTAAAATTGTGCTTTGAAAGTTTAGCAAAGAAAGATATTTTTCAAAACATAGTAGTTGTTCAAGGATGTGTGAACATTCGTTTCTGGTCACCTGATTGGTTTTCACTTAATTCATAACAGTTTCTTATGGAACTTCCTTCCAATTTTCCCCACACCTCCCTATTCCAATGCTCAGACTGTAAAAGAAAAAAAGTTAATGGCATAAGGTACTTAGAACATGATAAGTTGGTAGATGTTTGGAAGGGCATCAGATTTCCAGTCACATTTATGGCAGTGCTGTTTGTTGCAACATACAAACTTACGAATTAGGAGCAGGAGAAGGCCATTCAGCCCCTCAAGCCTTCTCCATCATTCAATAAGATCTTGGCTGATCTGATTGTGGCCTCAACTCTATATTCTCACCTACGCCTGATAACCTTTGACTTCCTTGTTAGTCAAGAATCTATCTCCCTCTGCCTTAAAAATATTCAATGACCCTGCCTCCACTGATCACTGGGGAAGAGAGTTCCAAAGTTCCACAACCCTCTGAGAGAAAAAAACCTCTTCTCTCTCTGTCTTAAATTGGAGACCCCTTATTTTTAAACTGTGTCCCCTAGTTCTAGTCTCTCCCACAAGGGAAAACATCCTCTCAGCTTCAAACTTGCAGGTTCCCTCAGGATCTTATATGATTCAATAAAATCACCTCTCAACCTTCTAAACTCCAATGGATACAGGCCCAGCCTGTCCAATCTGTCCTTGTAAGATAACCCCCACCCCCACCTCCCCATCCCAGTTAAGGATGAAGTGAACCTTCTCTGAACTGCTTCTATTTTTATATTTTTTCTTAAATAAGGAGACCAAAACTGTACACAGTATTCTAGATGTGGTCTCACCAATGCCCTGTACAACTATAGAAAAACTTCCATGATTTTTCACTCCATTCCCATGCAATAAATAACATTCCGTTTGCCTTTCTAATCACTTGCAGTACCTGCATACTAACTTTTCCTGATTCATGTATGAGGACACCCAGATCCCTCTGTACTTCAGAGATCTGCAATCTTTCTCCATTTATATAATAATATGCTGTTTTTCTAATCTTCCTGCCAAAATGGACAAGATCATATTTTCCCACATTATATCCTATCTGCCAAATTTTTGCCCACTCACTTAACCTATTTATGTCCTTTTATAGACTCCTTCCATCCTCTTCACAACTTATTTTCCTTCCTATCTTTGTGTCATTAGCAAATTTAGCAACTATACCTTCGGTCCCTTCACCCAAGTCATTGATATATATTGTAAGCAATTGAGGCCCCAGCACTGTGGCACTCCAGTCATCACATCTTGCCAACCTGAAAAAGACCCAATTATCCCAACTCTTTGTTTCCTGTTGCTAACCAATCCTCTATTCGTGCTAAGATGTTACCCCCTATGCCATGAGCTCTTATTTGGAAGTAGTAACCTTTGATGTCGCATTTCTTATGTTACAACAGCAACTACACTTCAAAATAAGTTAATTGACTGCAATGTGCTTTGAGAATCCTGAGGCCATGAAAGGTGTATATAATGCAAGTTACTCTTTTCTTTTTTTAGAAGCCCAGGTAAAGTCTCAGACTTTGACTTTCCTTACTCCAAAATAAAGCAAAGGGTGTGGTTGGAAGTAGTAGCAAGGGTTGTAATTCTGTAGTGTAAAAACAGAAAGAATAGCAAATATATGCATATAAAAAACCTTTCAATCCCCAATGGGGAAAAAAGGAATAGCTGTATTTATAGAGCACGTTTCACATCCTCAGGATATTTCAAAGTACTTCACAGCCAATGAAATGTGTAGTTTTTGGTCAATAGGCAGACAGCAGATCCCATAAACAGCATTGATATGGATTACCAGTCACTGTGTTTTGGTGTGGTGGTTGAGGGGTGGAATTTAGGTAGGACACCAGAACTCCTTTGCTCTTCTTTGAATAGTTCCATTGCATCTAAAAGTAGCAACATGGCACTGAAGGGTCAATTAGGATTATCCACTCAAGTCCTTGAGTTAGACATGAAACCACTGTGGCAAGAAAGCTACCATTGAACCACACTGCCATTGCTGTCTCATCACCCAGATTATTGGAAGAAGAAAAGTAGTGGAGCCCCCTCGTGGCACTAATTCCATTGCTCAACTCAACAACACCAAAACACATGTCCACACTTAAAACATTTTGATTCAACACGGTATTGCTGTTTCTCATATAATCATCTACAGTAGCCCATCTTGACATTTGCCAAATTACACATCTTCTGGTTCCATATCACCCAAACGTTTGTTCAAGAAATTGGAAAATAGGCTTCTGCTTACTAATGATAAGTAATGTGGAGGGGTTGGGGGCTTACAGGTAAGGTTAGTAGCTAAATTGATTAATTTAAATAGAGTTAGAATATTGAATATTCATCACAAAGAATGTTTAAAGTGTTAGTTTTTTTTAATGTCAAAATTATTTTTACAGGCTGCTACTTAGCTTATAGGTGCATATACAGTGTCTATTTCGATTATCATTTATTTATGTTTCTTGTTATAATAATAATGTTTGATCAGTTATTAAAAATAAGACTTGTACATGTGATAAAGGTGTGCACCTAATAGGTATACTTTGTTGAGACGATTGAGTGATTAAGGATTCTTTTAGATATAGGATACAAAGTGGGCCTAATACATGACAGGAATACATTCAATTTAAAACATCTGTTTTTCCCTTGGTTTTGTGTTTTAACACATCTTTTGGTTCTATTTTCAGCCGTTGCTGAGATTGCATCATTAGAATGTGGTATTAACTGTAGCATTTAATGTCTCTTTTTCATGTTGTAACACTTTTGCAGTTTTGGATGCTTTATTAATGTGGCACCACAAAGAGAAGCAAACACATTTTTGCCACTCCCTAAACTCCTTTTACCATTTATGGAGTTTGGATGTGCTTCTGCATTACATCCCTCACTGTAATGCCTAAAATTAAAACCAATATGTTGGATTTTATTCCACTGATTTACATTCCTTTAAAAAGCTTAACACACAGCTTCCCTAGTGGCTGAGTGGCAAAATGCACCATTTGATGTGGTACCGAGTCTTAAAGATGAGGAAGATTGCAGGCTTTAAACATGGTTAGTGTTGAGTTGGCTCATTTCAATAAGACTGGCCATTGTACAGGTGTTATTATTACCCCATCTCCTGAGCTATGGAGGAATATTCATAGTTTGGGCTCGAAATTCCTATCCAGCCTTTGGGTGATGATGAAAAGATCAAGCTTGACTGAACATTTCACGCTGTCAGGGTCTGCTGACCATCATTTTCTCAGCTCTTACGTGAAGAGTTGTCATTTGAGTGAAATACCAAAGGGCAAAAGGTGCCAATGGTACTGGACCCCATCACGAGCCATACTCTTCAGGAAAAGGGTAAAGGTTATTGGGGAAATACAAGAATGGAGAAAAAGGCAGGAAAAGTGGGAGAAGACATGAGTCTGTCTTAGTGGAACTGTACTTGGCTGTGCAATACATTATACATATACACCTCATCTATTATTATGAACGTGGCATGTAGACGAGTAAATACGGTTTTAATCATGAGAAGTGGCCCAAAAACAGCAAAAACAGACTTGTTCAGCCAACAAGACCATGTGAAATAAGTTTCAGCGAGAATTGATTGGAGATTGTGATGAAAGACTTGATGAGACCTGGCGTGAGATCGAGTGATATAAATTCAATGAGGATTGATATGAGATCGGGTGATGTAGATTCAATGAGGACTGACGTGATATCAGGTGATGTAGACTCAATGCAGATTGACACGAGCTTGAGTGATGCAGATTCAATGAGGACTGACGTGAGATAGGATGATGTAGACTAAGTGATATGAGATAAGGTGATGCAAGACTCAGTGAAGACTGACACAGGTTCCATTGAGGGATTACAGTTCACCTTGTAATTCCTAAATGAATGAGGTGTCTAGTGCATGATGCAGAACTATTCTTGTTTGCAATACTGTCCTTGGATATCATCACTTAGACTCTCAAGCTGCATTTTCTTCTTCAGGTTAAAATCACAAATTCAATGTACTGCAGTAATGTCCATCATCTGCAAGCAGTACTTTTCCAGCAATTCTTGGAGTTTTTAAAAATTCATTTCCATGGCTATGAGCAAATCAAGCATTTGATTGCACAGTGTTCCACTTGCAACTCCTCAGATAATGAATCAGGCTGTGACTACATGCAGCAAAGACCTGGACAACATTCAGGTTTGAACACATAATTGGCAAGTAACATTCGTGCCACTCAAATATCATGTAATAACCATCTCCAACTAGACAACGGCCGGGATTTTCCATGCCCGCCGGCATCAGGTGTGTTCAGTGGTGTGAGCAGACAATATGGCATGATTGGTTTCAGGATGGTGTGAAACCAGTTTGCGATCTTCCGCTCAGCCCGCTGATAGCAGGCCACGTTCTCCGCCATTGGACCTCAGAAACCTCATAGTAATACATTAGCATATCATTATTAGGCCTGCCCACTGGAATCCGTCCCCCACACCGCCCCCCCCTCCACCCCCACCCCGCCACTGGATCCTCCGACAACATTGTTGGGAAAACAGACCAATGTGTTTCACAAAAGCACATCAGTGTTGTGCACTTGGTGGGCTGCACTTCGCTCAAGACATCATCAGCGCCAGGCTTCACAGACAGCACCACATCACTTTTAGGAGGGTTCACGGCAGGTCTCTATCTACTAGATCAGCCATATGTGGGTGGTTTTTCAATGGCTTCAGGGCTTGGGCTTGCTTGGAGAAGCGGCCTCAGGCAAGGGAAGAGGCTGCAGGACGAGAGCTGTACTGGGGAAGGAGGTTAACCCAGGGTGTGTATGGAGGCACATATTGATCAAAACAAGTGGTTGCAAGATAGTGATGCCTGAGGAGACAGCCTCCAGAGGAGATGAGGCCAGATGGACATGTGAAGGTGTGTGTGTGAGAATGGGTGGTGATGTCCCTTGAGCTAGCAGTGAGTGAAATGCCAGTGAATGTGTGTTGGGCTTGAGATGTGTGAGTTTAGCGTGATGAGATGGTTCCTATATCCTGGCTGCACAGATGAGATTATACATTCTCTATCTACATTGGATGGCCAACCTCTTCTGTGCAGTATTGGCACTGGTCACCACTGCCATTGCCTTCCAAGCCATAGTGGTAATGTTGCTGTCCCTCCTGTGGCCAGAGCGGGGGCAGAGGACATCGCAGCGGGCCACCACAGCATCCAAAGGGCATTCAAGAGCTGTGGTCTTCTTGCCTTTCGGGGCCATGTCTTCTTTGCTGCAGTCCTGGGCTGGAAGCCCTGAGAGTGGCTATTCTTTAAACATGGTGCCTGGCGTGAAATGGCAAGGTGACAGCATGGCAGGTGAATTGGTGCCCGTCGCTATGGAAACGCGTTTCAAGGGAATGCATAAATAATGTGGTGGGTTTGGGATGATACAGCGTGAAAAACTCATCGTCACGGCCTGCATCATCCCAAACCCACCACATTATTTATGCATTCCCTTGAAACATCATTTTACTCGCCCACTACCACACTTAGGGCAAACCTGGGATGCTTCTGCCCAATGTCTAAACAACACTCACTGATATTCCATGGCATTAACATCATCAAATCTCACACCAAGAACATACTGACATTACCATTGATCAGAAACTGAACTGGAGCAGCCACATAAATACTGTGGCTATAAGAGTAGATCAGAGGCTGGGTAACCTGCAGCAAGTGACATATCTCCTGACTCCCCAATGCCTCTCCACCATTTACAAGGCACAAGTCTGGAGTGTGATGGATTACTCTCTATTTTCTTGGAGAGTGCAATTCCAACAACACCAAAGAAGCTCAGCACCGTTCAAGATGAAGAAGCCTGCTTGAGTGGCACCCCGTTCACCACCGGCTCAAAAGTGGCTACAGTGTGTGTACTATCTACAAGATACAAGACACCAACTCATGAAGGCTTCTCCAAAAGCACCCCCCCCACCAAACTTGGGACCTTTAACACTTTGAAGAACACGAGCAACAGATGCATGGAAGAACCAGCACCTCCAATCTTCTCTTCAAGTCACACACCATCTTGACTTGGAAATACATCACCATTCCTTCATTGACATTTGGTCAAAATTCTGGAACTCCCTATCTAATGGCACTGTGGGAGTACATTCACCACACAGACTGCAGAAGTTCATGAAGGTGGCTCACCATCACCTTTCCAAGGGGAATTAAGGATGTGCAAGAAATACTGACCCTGCCAGCAACACCCACATACCACGAAAGAACTTTAAAAAGCCCATCCCTTGTTTCCCTGAGAAGGTGGTGATGGGTTGCCTTCATGAACAGCTGCAAACAATTTGATACAACTTCACTGCAAATTTGAGAGGACAAAATTGACCAGCCACACCTGGCGTAAGACAGGAGTCATACCAGGTGGCGTCAGCCAAGTCAACATAAGCTGAGAATAGAACCTAGGCCCTTCCTGCTCAGTGAAGCCCAATGCTATACCATGTAATTTAGGTTTCCTTCCCAGTTTATGAATAACAGATTGACCCAGATAACATATTCTGTTCCCTCACCCAAATCGATAAACGTAAACACAAAAACATTCTGATGAAATAAGTCAAAATACGATTCAGTTTTGATGAGGAAAATTGACATAAAAATGCCTGGTTGTGGTGCAGGAACTACTAGTCCCACCCCATTCAGTCTACATCTTACCTTCCCTATTGTACCATTCCAAGCTTCCAGCCAAAAAACAGGAGCAAAAATATAACTGGACATGAATGCCACAATAACAACTTCTCCTCGCTAAAGTTTCAGATGTAGTCTTGCAACCAGTGAAAAATGGCCAATTATGTGGAGTGTGTCCAAAATGTGTTGCATGATTGCAGAAGCAAGGCCATTGCTCTGATCAGCTATTGGAGTTCAGCAACTTCAGATGTGCTCACTCAGAATATAAACATTCCAAAAAATATATAGTATCCTCTTTTGAGCCTCTGCACGAGTTGTTCCTATTACAAGTGCAATTGATGATCTTAATTAGATTTAAACCTCTGTTGATGGCTATTTACATCAGTATTTATTTATTTATTTCATTAACTTTTTTTAATATCAGCTATCAACTTAGCATGAAAAATGCACTCAAGTAATTGTTCAGAAGTTTAGCACTTTGTTTTCCTTCATGCCAAAATAATCATAGCCCAGTAAAAACCCTATCCACATACATTGCTATTCAATATTATCTCAGGTTATTGCCCTAAACATTCAAGTAGAACCTGTAGGTGGCTCAAGGCTAAAGTACTTGCATTGTTAGGAAGTTACACTACAACAGATTTCCAGGTAAATTTATTTTATTCCAAAGCTGCACTTCAGCTTTATTTGGCTTGATGTTTTCTTTTGTTGTGAGTCAAAACTGCTAATTCAATGAATCAGTCTCAGGACATCAATTGTATTGAACTGATTGTCACACAAATGCTGTACACCTAGTGATTCTAGTAGCATCTGTGTTGGCTTTGCATGACAGCTGATCTAATATATTCATCCTGTGTGGATGGATCTATTGGCTCAGTAATCAATGCTGTATTCGATCTTGGCTGTGTTTAGCCTCAAAGTTGAAGAATTCCAGTTAATTAGTCTAACTGACTAATTTGTGCTGCTTAGCTTCAACTCTGAGAAATGTTAAGAAAATATAACAGAGTAAATTTTCCAGACAACATTAAAAACTGGTCAGTCCAGTGCCAGCTTTCTCCATTAAAGTAAATGAAGCAACTTCAAATAAAGATTTTACAGCCTGCAGTGAGATTAGACAACAGTGTCATGTTAAACCCTGTGTGCTGTCTATTTTCATGCTTTAACACAAGAAATTCATATTACTAAATCACAATTATGTTTATTGTATCATTCCAAACGCCCACAAATACCCTCTGTGAGTCTGAGACGGTAGAAATGATATTATAGCACAAATCCAATTCACAATTTTTAATGAAAGATTTGATTTAGGTGGGCAGTTGGCACAGTGTGTTGGCACAACAGTGGGCTGCATTAGAGACTGTGAGTATACAGGAGCTTTCCCCTAATTCCACATATGGTAAACTCCCATCCTCAGCTGGCATGTCTGGGAAGGCATCAAATGAGACACTTTCCCACAGGGGAGGGAGGAAAAGTTGGGAAAATGAATCATCCCACAACAACCTGAGGCATGTCTTAATAACATGATTGAGACCTGTGGGCAAGTTGCCCACCTGCTCTCTCATTTGAAGAAAATTGATCAGGATAGTAGTGTCGGAGTTTGGGGAGGGGTGTTTAGATAACATCAAACAGAGTTCACAGAATCATAGAATTGTTACAGCGCAAAAGGAAGCCATTCAGCCCATCACACCTGCACCAGCTCTCCGAATGAGCAAATCACTTTAGTGCCATCCGCCCACCTTCTCCCTGTAACTGTGCACATTTCCCTTTTCCCTTTATCCTTTTAGTCGTTTGGTAGTACAGAATTTGAGTATTGCTGAAAAAGAGACATGACAAAACATTTTGTCTTGCATTCATCAAGACACATCTGCCAATTAGAGTCCACTTGCCAACCAATCAGCACCCCCTTCACATACAGTATAAATTGTTGTTTTTCCGTTATATTGGTATTCCTTCAAAATGTCCCAATGAGTGCAAGTCAAAAATCTTTGACATGTCCCTTGATTCTTTCATGGGATGTGGGAGTCAATGGCAAGTGTTTGTTGCCCATCCCTAATTGCCCTTGGACTGAGTAGCTTGCTAGGCCATTTAAGAGGACAGTTCAGAGTCCCATGTAGGCCAGACCAGGTAAGGAGGGCAGATTTCCAACCTTAAAGGACATTAGTGAACCAAATTAGTTTTAACAACAATTAATGATAGGTGTTATGGTCACCAACACTGAGACTAGCTTTATAATCCCAGATTTATTAATTGAAATTATATTCCACCAGCTGCCATGGTGGGATTGGAATCCATGCCCCCAGAGTATTAGCCTGGGCTTTGGGTTCCTGGTCCAATGACATTACCACTATGCCACCATCTCCCCCTTTCCAGATAGCAGTCTAATTCCCTTTTAAATGCTTTGATTGAACCTGCCTCCATAAGGCTGTCAGGAAGTGCATGACAAACCTTAACCACTTTCTGCGTGAAAAAGTTTTTCCTCATGTCACTTTTGCTTCTTTTGACAATTATTTTAAACCTGTGCCCTCTCCTTCTTAATCCTTTCATGAGTGGGAACAGTTTCTTCCCTATCTACTCGGTCCAGATGCTTCATGATTTTGAACACTTTTATCAAATCTTCCCTCAGCCTTTTTTTCTCCAAGGAAAACAGTCCAATCTATCTCCCATCTATCTAGTTGAAAAATAATTTAAGAATAAACATTCAATGAACAATTTTAATGCCCCCTAGAACTATGTATTTGTAAATAGAATCTTTCTAGTAACAAGGGCCAAAGTAAATGTGAAATTTAGAAATTACATCAGTGGGAAGTACAAATAGTCCTCAATTCCTATCAAAAAGCTCCAATCTCACCACTCAGTACGGCGCTTAGCCTTTGTAGCCCCGCAATATCACAAATAATAGTACTAAAGACAATTATACAGATGACCAATTACGTTATTGTTAACATTGTTTTCTGACAATTTTCTCCTCTTCTGATAGTGGCTGTTGGGGGAGTTGTTCCATGGTGCTACTAATCCTGAAGTATCTTACTCCAAATGTCCATTCTTCACCACCAACAAATAATTTGTTTCTGGGGGACTAGCATCACTGCATAAATGACCTTTTCCCCTTCTGAACCCAGGGGTCAAAACACACCATTTCAAAATAAGATTCTCTACTTTTAAACAAAGATTTAACTCAGATAGTGCAAGATGCTCATGCACCAAAGAAAACCAATACACAGGCTCTATACTGAGGCCAATTGTAGCTTCTACACCACTGGAACAGAATGAGATTTTTAATTTAGCATAGACCAAGGACATTCATGGCAATATAAGTCCAGACCTCACCAAACAGTGTCTCAATAAACATGGAACATATAGTCATTGAATTATTGGAATACTTGCTGCCTCTGAATTTAAACTTCTTTCATATTGTAGACTAAGCCTTGGCAGACAAGTTAACTCTGCAATTCTATCTGTGCTTATCTTTGCAGTGTGCACCCAGACTTCCATGTAAACCATTGAGAGGGTTCACCAGTCTGCACGTGGACTAACCATGACATTTTCACCAGTGGCCATTCATGGTGCTGAGATGTCCTTAGAACGACAATGGTGACTTGCATGAATTATGATGTCACCACAGTGTGGTGCTCCTGTCAGAAAGAGCCACAAGCTGCAGTCAGGAAAACTCAGTTAAGAATTGAGTTTTCCTGACTATCAGTCTTAAAAGATCCAGAAGGTTTATTAGCGGTCACCTAATGCCTAGGACACGAGAGCCAGCTGTCAAATACCAATATAAAAAAGCAGCTTTAAAGAGACATATTGTGGATTAACTGCCCCACTGAAATCAAGGCACAGGAAAATCGGGCGGTTTCCAGAAAGGTCAGCCAACCTGCAACGCCAGTTTTAAACCCAGGCTGCAAGATGAAATTCAATCCCACTGTCTTTATGAAAAAGAGCACTCCTTTGCTTGTCTTTAAACACACGTTATAAATCACAATGAAACAAAGCGTCGTGTCACTTGTGTGTCACATCATCATGGTGAAAATAACACACAGTTCTCTGTCTCCTCCTTTCCTCAAACAATAAAGCTTGTCAAACACTTTATTTGTGCAGACAGTGCCCCTTTAATATGTTAATGAGAGGCAGACCCAGTCCTTCCTAGCTAATTAATAACATTTATTGTGACCCATATCAATAATGACTCATTTTATACCAGACTATTTTAGGGTAATGAAGTGTGGCAATTCCTATTTGTACTGGAAATGTTAGAAGGCGGCTATAGTATATCTTCTTTTTGTCTGAATTATACTTAAAAATAAAAATAATTATAAAAAATATCAGTAAGGCCTAAGGTCTTCCAGTTAAACAATGTCCATGTGTATGGGCCAACATTACATAAGGCATTTCATTTATAAACCTTATAGATATTCAAAGTCAAATTCCCCAAATTTCAGTGGATTTAAATTTTGCTAGAAGCCATGGCTTCTGATCCCTAAATTACAATGTAAAACATTGTCAGTTAAAATCTGTATGGAACAAAGGATACCAGCATACACTAATATTATCAAAGGGGATGTCAAGTAAAATCTTGAAGGCAGTTCTTCTTTGAACAGTGCACAGCTGCACATGTTTGTTATCTTTGGTGTGAAATTTGGATTGACAACAATTAATGCTTCCCATCCACAGCTTCCCACTGGCCGTGGAGGGAAGCTCTGTTTCTTCCTACATGCATCTGAGTAGGCCTTAGGCCTTACTGTCAGTCATTATCTGTGTGGCGGAAGAATGGCAGCAGCAGCTGACAAACTCACTGGTGCCTCCTGAGAGGCCTGCATGATAAAGCGTTCTGCTTTGTGCTGTAATCAGCTTGCTATACATGCATTACTTCCTAATGAGAGCCGTGTTTAAACAAGTGTATAGAACACATCTGTCCGGGCCCTGGGATTCAAACCTGTGTGACCAATTCAGCATCTGAAAGTTAAATTAATGGTAAAGAGTTTAATTGTGAGTAAACAATGCCACATTAAGGACCAGTACACAGTGGTGGGTAATGAAAGACTAACTATTCAATCACAGATGTGACTGTCCCTGCTTTTTCATTAATGATCATCCCCAGGCTGTTCCTTATGACTAGTTAAAAGGCAGCATGATTCATTTTTAAATGAAGGTCTGTTCCTTTTCCTCCCAGCTTCTTGCCAGAGTCCATATCACTTTAAATACAATTTAACTCCTTTTGCAAACCCTGAACCTGGTAAAAATTATTCCAACTTGATTGTGCAAGGGTACATTTAATTTCAATAAGGCCTGCACCTACATTCCCATACAAATGTAACAACCTGTAATGATTAGAATTTTGATTAACAAATATAATCAAATGAGTCAGTCCAGGACAATCAGGCAACTTCTCTCTTACTCTTCTGTCCCTTTGTAGTAATCATGTTGGCATAACATATTTCAAATTTGGATTCACATGAATTTAAAAATTACAAAAATAAGGTGATTTAAAGGCCAAGCAAATAACATTATGACAGTATACAAAAGGTGAAAGGTTAAGCTCATTAGTCAACATACCACAAATATTGGTCATGACTTTAATGGGTAACAATTCTCTTTCCATGTTAGCCAAACTGATAAGCATTTAACTCCAGAATGACAAGCCCTTCACCACTGGAGCTAACTGCCCACTATATTTCATTTTCTTTTCAATGTAAATGAGTAAAGTTGTCTAGGTCCTCAGTTGACTGCCTTAATGCCTTTATTACACAAGTATAAACTGCTAGATGCTGGGAACATATTGCTCTTCAACGAATAGCAATGTATTCAGTACCCAGAGGGTTAACTCAAAAGAATTGATTGGCTCGGAAACCACAAAGATCTGACTTTGGCTGGAGGCAGAAAAAAATCAACTGTGCAGACTTGATAGCTGTGACAACTTTATTAAACTCCAGGTTTACCCAAAAGGTTTATTATTTTAATCTGAAACTGCATCTTTCATTTTTATCTTGCTGATCATCCCATTATCTGTAACCTTTTTTCCTATATTTTGGACAGAGAAGTGTTTAACGCTTTCTCTAATTACATTCTCAAACTCTTTAATATTACCGGCCCTGTAAAACAAACAATTGATCCACATTTACACATGTAGCCATGTTACTAACACAATTTGCCAATTTGCCAAAGGCAAAAAATATCTAAGCTTCTTTTATTTGCCTTGTTGCAGTGTGGTGTCAGCCCTGGTGACTGCAGTCAATACAAGGCGGGGTGGCCTTCTTTCATCTGTTTATAAAAAAAATCACGTCCAGTGGCAGCAGTGGATTTGACTTGTTAGTAACCAGCTGTAATGTAACTGTCTTGCAGATTCATAAGGTAAATAAAGACTTACTTAGTGTCAGGAATATCCACATTTGACTGTGAGTAAAGAAGCGATAGTGGCTGAAAGGACACCACAAGTCACAGCTCTGTGCAAACTGGCCTGATTGCAGAGTCTGTCTGTTTAACTCTAACATTGCATTTAGAAAACTAGAGTCAAACAACAAAAGGTGTTAATAGGTTTATGGTGACTCCATGCTGCTAGGTTGCCCAGTCTGATTATTTCCCTATAATGAAAAGGAGCCTCTTTGGTTTGACCAATTAGCTTCTCATGGAGATTTTTTTGTGGGGGTTGGGTGATGGTGATAGGAAGTTGTCACAGGAGAATATCCAGTTAATTGTCATAAGAAGCAAGCTGATGGGCCAGATGTACTGATGTCGCTATATTAATGTAGCACAGTTTATAGATGGCATTGCTCCTCTAGGCTCAAATTTGAGTAGGATTCTAATTTTAGTAAGCAAATTGAGATGTTTTCCAGCAGTCTCACACCACCTGAAACCAGTTGTGCAAAGCTATCTTTCTAAACTTTGCCCATAAAATTGGGTCCCATAATGCCTGTCGTTTCATTGCTACAGATGCCGTTTTGGTAGTAAAATGGTGTCAGCACCAAGTGTGCACACTTCCTGTGTAACTTACACTGAAAACCAAGCTGGTAAGGTTGTTAGCGCAGGCATTAGGAACGTGTGCCATAAGTATGCAGTGTAAGCAGATCGTGACAACAATCGGCATGTTACACTGATTTAACGACAGCACGTTTTCAATTTCACCTCTCTATCTAATACCCTCTCTTAAAAGCACGCAGCTGAATATTCATTCAGCAGCAGGAAGTATCTCAACATCCGTACTATTTAAAGGGATGATCAACAACTTGCAAGTTAGTTGCTAATTTCCACTGGCTCGGTCTGTGTTTGCTTGGTGGTTCTTAGGCTTGGTTAGTCGGTGATGTTTGACAGAGAATGGTATTGCATGTGGGGGAGGCCTTGGTTGTAACTTTGAAGGGTTGTGGTAAGGCCACTTGCTCCCAGCCATGGGTGCTTTAGCTGCAATCTCCCTGGGCTGCAGCATGAGAAGCAAATGGTGTGGCAGCAAAGAAGAGGCCAAGCCACTCACATAGAGAGAAGGAGAAAGGAGAGAAAAACTTAGGGTCTTCTGGGAGCCTTTCTCTTGCCCCCAACAAAGCCAGGAAAAATGTATGCACTGTCTGCATTTTATAAAGGAGCCACCTTTTGCAAACAGACTTGCAACCTCAGGGCAAATTCTGCCAGTGGGAGTTGTAGGTGACCGTGGCCCTGAATTTCTTCACATTGATATCCTTCCAGGCTGGAGCAGGTGAAATCTGCAACATAACCCAGTTCACAGTTGCACCACAGAGATGACAGATGCTCTTTATGTCAGGACCAGGAGAGGGGAGCTCATTGCTTTCTCTTTAACCAGAGAGAAGTAAATGGAATGCACATGGTTTTGCCAGGATAGTGGGCTCCCCCATGATGCATGGTGCCAATGACTGCACACATGTGGCTTTGTGAGCATCTAAATGCTGAGACATACAAAGACCATAAACATTACCAATTGCTGAATGTGCACTTGGTGTGCAACAATACCCCGAACATCATGCTGGTAAATGGTCATTATCCTGGCAACAGTCATGATACTTTCATTCTACATCACTCCACACTGTTGACTCAATGTTTGAGACATCACATCAAAACAAAGAGTGACTGCTGCATGACAAGTGCTACACAGTTTACACTGGGCCCTTGATTTTGCTCTACAGCTCAAGCACACTTCTGTATAATGAGAGAAATGCTGTCATGCAAATCATCATAGAGTAGACCATTGGTGTGCTGAAGCAAAAGATCCAAAGCCTGGAAGTGGTGTGCTGCAGCACCGGAGCATATATCCTGGTTCATGGCGGCCTGCAGTATTTTCCACAACTTGGCCATTGTGAGGACACAGCCCATGGGATATGTCGAGCAGTTCAGGTGCAGGAGAAGGATCAGGAGGAAGGAAAGAGGCGAATAATACATCCCCTCTCCACACAGGCCAAGTGTGATCTCCTCATTTGACCACAGTTCCACTGAACACAACCCAAATCCCCATGTACAACAGTCACTTTATCTCTGCCAAAGCATCCTCTTGGCCACAATGCTGAAATAAAAGCCACCATTAAACAACCATTCCAAGCCAATTTGATCTAGCAAACCATCCAATATCCTGACTGACAGATAATAGTAGGGGCACTGGTGGAATAGGAGTGGTGGGAGCAAAAATGCTATCATCCTGAGAGAGGGCAGCAGGTTCATGCTCCATGGGACAACTGACACTTGCCTGGGGCAGTGCATCAGCAAACCTGGGAATCTGCTGGAGCACAGACCACTGGAAAGTTGTGCGACCCTGCAAGCCCCTTTTGAACACTAGTATTTGGAGCTATAATGGCAGTAGTCTGAGATTGCATGGCTGCAAACTGAGATTTAATGACCTCAGTCAGAGCTTCCACTGCAGCACTCAGTGGAAGTGGGTGGCTTCTGCTTGTGCTGAAATGGAAGCTGAGAACTGTCCATTTGATACTGCATCAAATTCGGGTCCACAAGTGTTCTCGTGGAGTTGGCCATCACCTCCAAACTGAAAAAAATGGTCTCCAAACTCTGTGCAAAGCGCTGAGCCCAGTTGGAGCCAGGCTTCTCCTTACTCCTTGACAGTGACATCAAGCTTTCTGACAGGATTTCCAATGCACCATGCACCTCATTGCGTCTACCTGGTATAAATATGAGATTTTATACGGGAGTTACATTTTGGGACTATGTCTTTAATTTATAGTAAAATGGAAGCATGAAGGGGTCATGTGACCTGTTCTGAATTCTGCCTTACAACAAACCTGGGTGGCTTGGTCGTTAAAGATTAGAGGGTGGGGGTGGGCGGGGGTGGGTGTGGTCAAGTTGTTTTACTGGGAAGAAGGTGCAAGGTTTTCACACCTGTAGACAATGGCCAAAGCATTTATGCTAATGGTGAATAGACTTTTCATCCCCAAATTCCCAGGAAGGTACTTGGAAATTCAGGTTTTGTAAATGATTATACTTTAAACTGTCTATTTAATTCCCAGATAGAATAAGTTGAGGGTCTAGAGGGTAGCTAGTTAGCATTTCTACCTAGATATAAGGCCTGTGTTATTCATGGAGTTGACATGGAGATGGGCTTTGAGATGGTAAGAGTCTATAAGAAACCATTATACAATCAGCTTCCAGGTTTTCCTAAAAATATCACTGAACCTCACAGACAGGGTCAGTCTGCAAGAATCCAAGAGAGAGCAGGGAGGTAAAGGCACCAAGCGTCACTTGTCCACCATGCAAAATGCAGATGGGAGCTCATGCTCAGACTGAAGAGACTGGGTTTATGAGATTTAAATGAGACTGGAAGATTCGCTTAGCTTTGGCTAGAGGGAGGAATCTCCAGGTTAACCCTCACCGTAAAAGGCAGTCTGGAGATTAGAAGTTATCCAGCTGGAAGAGGAAAAGAAGAGAAGCAAGCCCTTGGACGCTAAGAATCACTTAGGACTGGTTCCGTGAGAATAGAGTGTCTATTTAAGGGACAGAGTAGAGTATAGACATGCAGGGAGATTTTTGGTCATGTTAAAGCATTAACAAGAGTTTTTTTGTGGTTCAGAGTATAAGTTGCCTGCAAAATAGAGCTTAGTGATAGTTGTTTTTAGTTTGCTTGTTACAGTAAAAGTCTTAAAACTTGAAATCTTGTTATGCAATTCATTTAAGACGGCCAATGGGAATTTGATTTTCATTTTTAAAGTTCTCAGTCTCTACAGAGATCATAACATACCTATCAGCCTTTTTGTAAAGCTGGCACCATTGAAGTCCTCATCTAAATCACTGTCGCAGTACTCATCTGCCATCTCACCCTTTGGGATGCTGGAACCTATGCTATCCTTTCTCCCTGCCCTGACTGCAGGCCACACACGCCCGATGACTCACCACTTACAGATGCTGCCGTTATGTTACTCTCTGAAGTTCATGCACTGCCATTATCTGAGCTATGGCTGTGAGTGTGAGCTCGAGTGATGGTGTTTCTTCATCTAAGGCTCTTGTTTGTTTCTGACTTCAGGCTCCAACATTAGTTCCTGATCAAGTGGTTGCTCTTGGATACCTGAAAGGAGAAAGGTACAAGTGTGGTGTGGTGGTGAGGGAAGGGCAGAGATCAAAAGTTATACATGCTTGCACCATCTGCAGCTTGTAATCAGAAACGATTGTGGGTGAGGGGGAAATAGGATGTGAGAAAGTGGATTAGGTAGGAACGTACCATCATCCCTATGGTTTCAGCCCTGCCACTGGCCATGGCCTCAGTTGTGACTGATCCAATGATGGTGAGCACTGGCTCCTCCATGGGGTAAGGATCCGCTATGTCTGCTGGAGTTTAGAAGAGAAGAGGTGACTTCATTGAAACAAATAAGATCCTGAGGGGTCTTGACAGGGTGGATGTGGAGAGGATGTTTCCTCTTGTGGGAGAATCTAGAACTAGGGGCCACTGTTTAAAAATAAGGGATCACTCATTTAAGACAGAGATGAGGAGAATTTTTTTTCTCTCAGAGGGTAGCAAGTCTTTGGAACTCTCTCCCTCAAATGGCAGTGGAAGCTGAATCTTTGAATATTTTAAGGCAGAGCTAGATAGATTCTTGATAAGCAAGGAAGCAAAACGTTATCGGAGATAGGTGGGAATGTGGAGTTGATGTTACGGTCAGAGCAGCCTTGATCTTATTGAATGCCAGAGCAGGCTCGAGGGATGAGTGGCCTACTCCTGCTCCTAATTCATATGCTTGTATATGCAGCATCCATATCTCTACCAGTTAGGTGTTGCTGCCTCTGATTATGGGCCACCTTGCCCTGCAAGAGAGAGGGAAGTGTGTCAGTAAGTGCATTGTGATATATTTGATTGATATGCCCACCTCAGTTGAAAAGTTGACAGTGTGTTCAGTCTGTGAGATGCGAGTGTGAGGTTTGCAGCAGTGTGAGGGTGAGGTAAGACTGTGAATGTTAGATATAAGCCACACTTGATTGAGACTGTTGGCAGGTGAGTAAACCGGGTGTGAGCAGTGTGTGAGGCTAATGGTTTAGTTGTAAGGATGTGGCATATGAAGATGTATCCAGGTCCTCAGAGCTAGGCTGCTGGTATTGACCACCGTAACTATCTGCTCCCACTGCCTTTGTAATGTCTGCCTGGAGGGCCTTTTGGCCCGTGTGGATAGAGGACTCTATTCTTCAGTCCATCTCCTGCACCAAGGCCTCCATTGCTCTATCAGAAAAACTGAAGCATTCTCCCTGGTCTGTTGTGCCATTTCCATTCCTCTTCATCCACATTCAGCACCTATTGCAGCAATAATACACCTCACCTTTAAATGACGCAGGCTGGATTTAAGTAGTTTATTCTGGCTTAATATGGTGCTTGCTCTGTATGAACTTGAGCTCCCTTTTGAGTGGGTAGCCACTCTACAGTGCTTAATAGTGCCTGCACCTTACCACCATTTAAGTTAGCAGACATACAAACATACAAATTAAGAGCAGCCCCTCGAGCCTGCTCTGCCATTTGATAAAAGTATGGCTGATTTGATTGTGGCCTGAACTCTACTTTCCTGTCTATTCCCTTCTCAATCAAAATATATATCTAACTCAGCCTTAAAATATTCAATGACATTGCCTTCACCGCTCTCTGGGGAAGAGAATTCCAAAGACAAAGAACCCTCTGAGAGAAAAAAATTCTCCTCATCTCCATATTAAATGTGTCCCCTAGTTTTACTTTCTCCCATAAGGGGAAAGATTTTTTCCGCATCCACCCTGTCAACTCCCCTCAGGATCATATAAATTTCAATAAGATTACCTCTCATTCTTCTAAACTCCAACGGATAATAGGCCTAGCCTGTCCAACCTTTCCTCATAAGAAAGCCCCTTCATCTCAAGAATCAGTCAAGTGAACCTTCTCTGAACTACTTCTCATGTAATTAAAGCCTTTCTTAAGTAAGGAGACCAAAACTGTACACAGTTCTCCAGATGTGGTCTCACCAACACGCTATACAACTGTGGCAAAATGTCCTTACTTTTATATTCCATTAGCCTTGCAATAAAAAACAACATTCTATTGGCCTTCCTAATCATTTCCTGTACTTGCATACTAACTTTTTGTGATTTATGTACCAGGACACCCAGATCCCTCTGTACCGCAGAGTTCTGCAACCCCTCATTATTTAATAAAGTTTGTATGCTGCCTGCATCATAACAAACAGTGCAGGTTAATTGTGCGTTGTGATCCCCACATTCGATTTCAGATCTTATCCAATTTTTCTCCCCTTGACCTTTTAAAGTATGAAATGATCAAATGTATTATATTTCTATGTTTAATGTTAGTAAAGAACTGATGAACATTAACAATTTCACTACATTCCTGCATTGATGAAGAGAGGCCATCTGTACATTTAAACATTCAAATGATGATCTGTGCAATGCCTGAATATAGAATTGGTTCATATCCCTAAAAAGGACTCATGTCAAACCAGTGCCTACAAAACCACTGACATTTATCCACCACTCCTTTTGTAACTCTTTTGAGTACAAACCTGTTTCCATCTGTTTCAGATGAAGTTACATTGTTCCATAGTTTGCCATTGAGATTTGAACTCTTGATAATCTTTTAAATGAAAACCAAATCAACAAAATTGGGATAAATCAGGCACAGCCCCTAATTCAGGTCAGCTGTAAAACCAAGAACAAAGTTTAAAGGAAACTTACAAACTTTAAATCAAAATGTGATTAAAGGGGTCAACAAAACACCCCGGTCCCCGCGGTGCCCACCGAGCACGGAAGGCCTCGAGAGTGCCATCAGACACCGCGTGCTCCTTCTCCAGGGACATCCGGCAGCGAACGTAGCCACGGAGGAGGGACAAACAATCGGGCGGGACTCCCCCGTCGATCGCCCGCTGCCTGGACCTGTTAATGGCCAACTTGACCAGGCCCAGGAGCAGGTTCACGAGGAGGTCCTCCTCCTTCCCGACCCCCTTCCGCACCGGGTGCCCATAGATCAGGAGCGTGGGGCTGAAGTGCAAACAAAACATCAATAAAAGGTTTTTCAAATAACTAAAAAGGGAGTGCAGCCTACAACACCCTATGTATACATGGTCCACGGACTCCACAAGACCGCAAAAAGGGCATGTGTCCTGAGAGTCCGTGAACCTATGCATCCTCTTATTATAAGGGACTGCTGCATGCAACACCCTCCAACCCAGGTCCCCGATAGAAAGGGGGAGGACACCTCCGTAGAGGGCCTCCCATCGGGGGCTTCCGCCGCCGGACGGCAACAAGGCATGCCAGGGCGTGTCTGGGCGACGGACAAGGGCGAGAAAATGGAAGGTGTGCAGCAGCAGTCCGTACAAAAAGCCCCTCTTTGCCGTGCCAAAAGGCACAGAGGCCATGTCCCCGAGGCGGCTCATATTGTGGGGCACCAGCACCCGAGGGAGATTTCGGGGCTTGGGGCCAATGTGGAATTCCGTCCGAACAGGGGAACGCTCAGACGGAAGACCACTGCGCACCTGGGCCACCTCAAGACCCAAAATAACGTCGGGTCCGAGCACGACCGTTCTCAGGTCTTGGATGGCATCGGCTGTGACCTGGACACTCACAGACGCGCGTCGCGCCAACTCCTGCGGGAGCATCCAGCCCAGTCCTCTGCCACCCAGCACGTCCCCGATCCTGGTCACCCCTGCGGCCACAGCCCTCCTCTCCGCCAACCACTGAAAAGGACGGAGGGGCGGATTCCTGAGCAGCGGCTCTCTGACGATAGCCGCTACTCCTGACGGGGGAGAGCTGCGTCGCGAGGCGACCACTTTCCAGACTTTGATCAGGTCCTGGTAAAAGACGGGCAACGCCTGCAAGGAGCCACCGAGGCCCAGCTGTTCTATAAACAGGAGCTGCACGTCATAATTCAGGCCGTGCACCTGACGGAAGAAATACGTCATCAGGGCACACCATCTAGGAGGAGGCTCGACGTAGAGGTATCGCTGCAGGGTCTGAAGGCAGAAAGTCGCCACCTGTGTGCGTAGGCACACTAGCGCCTGACCACCCTCCCTAAGCGGGAGACTCAGAACCTCGGCAGCGACCCAGTGCAATCTTTTGTCCCAGAAGAAGTCGACTAACAATCTCTGGATTCTTGTGACAAAGTCCGGGGGAGGGGTTAAAGTGACCAGCCGATACCACAACATGGCGGCGATCAGCTGGTTTATGACCAGAACTCGACCTCGGTAAGATAGCACTCGGAGCAGTCCTGTCCAGCGCCGCAGGCGAGCGGTGACTTTCGTCTCCAGTTCCTGCCAGTTTGCCGGCCAGGATTCCTCAGCGGGGCAGAGATGGACCCCCAGGTAGAGGAGGCTGGTCCTGCTCCAGGTGAAAGGCCTGAGCTCCTCGGGTAGGGGATCCATCTGCCACTGACCGACCAGGGGTCCAGAACATTTACCCCAGTTGATCCTGGCAGAAGAAGCAGCAGAGTAGACCTCCTGGCACTCGCGCATCCTCCGCAGGTCAGCCGGGTCACTAAACATAAAGAGCACGTCATCGGCGTAAGCCAAAAGGACCACCCCGATGCCCGGCCCGCGCAGAACCAATCCCGACAACCTCCTCCGCAAGAGGCGCAGGAAAGGCTCCACGCAAATAGAATACAACTGGCCAGACAGGGGGCAGCCCTGACGTACCCCTCTCCCAAAGCGAAGGGGCGCCGTCAGGGACCCGTTAACCTTCACTAGATACTCCGCGGCGGTGTACAGAAGTCGGATCCGGGCGACAAAATGCGTCCCGAACCCGAAAGCTCGCAGAGTTCCGAGTAAGTATTCGTGATCCACCCTGTCGAACGCCTTCTCCTGATCGAGAGATAGGAAGGCGCTCGACAGACCAGCCCTCTGGGAATGGTGGATGATGTCCCGGACCAGATGGATGTTATCATAAATGGTTCGGTCCGGGACGATGTAGGACTGGTCAGGGTGGATCATGTGGTCCAGCACGGTGCCGAGCCGAGAAGACATGGCTCGGGCGAAGATTTTGTAGTCCGTGCTGAGGAGGGAGACCGGGCGCCAGTTTTTAAGAAGGTGGAGATCCCCCTTCTTCGGCAGCAGGGCAATCACGGCCCTGCGCCACGAAAGGGGCATCTCCCCGGTAGCAATGCTCTCCCCCAGGACCCCCGCGAAGTCGCTCCCCAGGACGTCCCAGAACGCCCTGAAGAACTCCACGGTCAGCCCGTCTAGTCCCGGGGTTTTGCCCCTAGAAAGACCGTCGAGTGCGCCGGTCAGCTCCCCCAGACTTATAGGGGAGTTGAGCTTTCCGGCGCACTCCGGGCCGACCTGCGGCAGGTCCTCCCACAAAACTCTGCAAGCTTCCTCACTGGACGGATCCGGAGAGAACAGGGCAGTGTAGTAATCTCGGGCGATGGCCCTGATGCCCTCCGGATCCGAGACAAGGGATCCGTCGTCGGCCAGCAGCGTAAAGAGCTGCTTACGGACCCCGTGCCTTTTTTCCAGCGAGTAGAAGAAGGGGGAGCCGTGGTCCATCTCCTTGAGGAACCGGATCCGCGACGTCACGAACGCGCCCCGAGACCCAACCAGTTGCAGGTCCTGCAGTGCGCCCTTCTTCTCATCGTACACCGACCGCAGGGCCGGGTCTGCGTCGGGCTGACGGAGACGTGCCTCCAGGTTGAGCACCTCCTTCTCCAACTCCTCGACCCTGGATTTGCGTCTCTTTGTCGACCCCTTCGCGTACTCTTGACAGAAAACTCGGACGTGAGTCTTGCCCACGTCCCACCATAGCCTCAAGGAGGGGAAGCCTCCCCGCTTCCTTCTCCAGCCGGCCCAGAAGCAACGGAACGAGTCCAGGAACCGCTGGTCTTCCAACAACAGGTTATTAAAATGCCAGTACGCGGACCCCGTCCGAGCGCAGAACGAAGTGAGCTCCGCCCACACCAGACGGTGGTCCGGGCACGGAACCTGCTGTATAGAAGCAGCCGGAATGCAGGACACGTACGCCTTCGAAACGTAAAGGCAGTCGAGTCTGGACGCTCCGACTCCAAGTGACACAAAGGTGAACACGCTGGAGTCAGGATGGAGATTTCACCAGACGTCCACTAAGTCGAAGGACCTGACCAGGTCCCGCAACTTACTCACACCTCGCGTGCAGTGCGGGGTACCGTGACGGTCCCGGACCCCGAGGGTGCAATTGAAATCCCCCCCGAGGACGATGCACTCGCCAGCGTCGATGGAGCCGAGATGAGTGGACACTTCTTCAAAGAAGCTCGCTTGCTGCTGCGTGCCCAGGGGAGCATACACATTCACAAAGTGAAGCACCGCCCCCCCCAGACGCACAGTCAGGTGCAGCAACCGGCCTGGCACCGGCTCCTTGACCCCCAAGATCTCCGGCTGAAAATGCGGGGCCAACAAGATAGCCACCCCGCCCGAATTGGAGGCTAGGTGACTCATGTAGACCTCCCCTCGCCACTCCAGGAGCCACGTGGCTTCATCTCCCGGAACGGTATGGGTTTCTTGCAGGAAGCACAACGCGTGCTTCCCGTCCCTGAGGACCGAGAAGTTCTGGAACCTGCGCTGTGCGTCCCTGCTGCCGCGGATGTTGAGGCTGGCTATAGTCATCTTCATTGTCAAAGGTACATCAAACCTTCACCTTAAGTCATTAAAAAGAAGAAGAGGACTTTTTAGTCCTTCTTCTCCTTCAGGAGCCCAGCGAGAAACGTTTGGACCCTCCGCCGCGCGTCCCTATCCAACTCAGGAGACTTGAGAGCCTCGCGAGTGGACCAGAACACCAGCGGAAAAGAATGCCACCGGTCCAAGGCCAACTGAACCCTGTCTCGGCGACCGCGATGACTCGCCAAAAAGTCCCGGAGTTCCCTTGGGGGGATGAGGGGGGAGTCAGTGGAGGGCACCAGGGGATCCACCGCCTCGCTTGAGAGCGACTCAGCATAATCTCCAGCGCTCACCACGGACACCCCGTCCTCCTCCAGGTCGTCGCCTCCAGCTTCCAACCCCTCCCCCGCATTGAGTACGGGGGCTGATTCGGAGCTGCCAGCTGGCCCCACCTGTACCTCGATCCCACCCCCAGGATCAAGGCCAGAGGGGTCCTCTCTGGTCTCCTCTAAACGTTTTGGGTCAGAGGGCAGCGGCAGTTCTGATGCCCGCTCTCCTCCCGGCACCGGGTCGTCTGGGGAGCTCAGGACAAGCTCCTGACCTAAAACTAGGACGCCCGGTGCTAAGGTTTGGGAGGGAGCGGGAAGGCCTTCCTTCTCACCGCCACCCAATGACCCGTTAACAATTGTTAAATTTTGAAAGCTACAGTCCTCCGACGAGCCAGAAGGTACCTCGGGGGTATCGAGGGTTCCTGAGTCGGGCACCACCTCAAGGGAGGTGCCTTCAGTGACCCCCGAGGGGCCCTGTTCAGGGGACTGCAGCAGGTTGACGGGGGTAACAGTGGTGGGAGTCGGTGCAGGGGTTTTGAGTTCCCTCAGAGGACAGGGCGAGATTTTACTTGGTGGAGAAGCCACCACCTCTTCATCGGGGGAAGGGACACACCCAACTTCTTCAGTTTGGGCATCACCCACTTCCTCCTCCGAAGCGTGACGTCTCTTCCGGGTCAGGCTGGGGGCTAGGGAGACCTCCATTTCCGAGGCCCCCTCCTCCTTGTCCAGCCCTCCCGGACACTCCACCCTCTGGGTTTTGGTTGTTTGATTCCCCGGCTCGGGGTCCCGCGTCTTTTCCCCGCCGGCCCCGGGAGCACGCGCAGGTACGACGCCGGGCCCAGCACTCGGCGCCTTAGCGCCCACGGGCCCGGGAGCACACGCAGACACGACGCCGGGGCCGGATGATGTTTTTTCCCCCGAGCCGGTGCTTGCAGGTGTTTGGGGGTTTTGGGGCGTTTCAGGGGCTGCCTCCAGGTTGCGGGTCTTCCTCCGCGCCTTCTTACGGCGCGGGGGCTCTCCCCCCGCCTCACCGGCAGCCGAGATGGCAGTGGCCGCCGGCGTCGCCTCCCCTTGCGGGGAGGGAGATGGAGTGGTGGCGGGGGGAGGAGGGGCGGTGCCAGCCGCGGCCGCTTGGGTGGGGCTCGTGGCCTTGGAGGCGGGGCAGTTCTTCCTCACATGCCCCGCCTCCTTACAAGCATGGCACCGCATGCCCTCCACGGTCCAGAAGACCCGATAGGCGGTCCCCTCAAAATTGATAGTGAAGGCCCCCTCCAGGCACTCCTCCTGGGCCAAGCGGACAAATACCTGGCGCCGGAAGGAGTACACGTGGCGGAGGGCCGAGTCTTTGAGGCCGAGCGGGATTGGTGCAACCCCCGACCTGACCTCCCCCAGTTTATTAAGGTGGGGGAGGAGGAGCTCACTGGATAGAATAGGTGGGATGTTCGAAATAATAATTCTCTGGGCGGTGGCCTCAAGGGGATCCACCGCCAGAAAAGTCCCGCCCTCAGTGAGTCCTTTTTGCAGGGCGAGGTGCACCGCCCGCTCGGACCTCAAAAAGAATATGGCCTTCCCATACATTTTAGAGGCCGCGACAATGGCTGAGGGGCCGACGACCCCAGCCATAGCCTTTACGCAGGCCTCTATTGTCATTTCAGGGTGAGCATAGCTCTTTACCCCAAGGGCCCTGGTGAGGAGGCGGAATGGTGACAGGGCAGCAGGAGCAGCTAGAGCTGCAGAAGCAGCCACCCCCGCATAGGTTTTCTTTTTTTGAGGCCCTGCCACCGGTGACAAAACCGCCTCCACATTAGCCCTCGAGGGCCCGGCCACAGGCGATGGTGAATTGGCCTTAGGGCCAGAGCCACGCCCACCCCGGGAAGGATTGGCCATTTTGTTTGAAGAAAGGGGGTGGGGGAGAGAGGTAGAAACAACCTCCCCTCTTTTAGGCAGGAGAGGAGAGGAGGGAGAGGAGTAAAAGACAGGGAGGCACAGGAGGGAAAGAGGTAAATGTCCAGGTGGGTGTCCTCGATGGTGGATGGACGGTGGGTGGGGGCCTGATGTTCTTCAGGCAGGGGGAGGTGATGTCTTCACCAGCTACTGCTGGTCTTACCGGGGAGAGGGCTGGGTTGGGGGAGGGGCGGCAGAAAGATGGTTTCAGCACACACACTCACCCTCCCTCTCTTCCTTCCCCAACTCCTCTGGCAGTCTTCTTGCCTCCCCCTACAAAACACAGTCCTTTATTGCCCCCACCTTACACAAACAATAACATTGGACACCCACCTAGGATGTTGTTTTTAGACACAGTTCTGGCCTACCTGTCCTGTAACAACAGAAGCTGTTCTTCTTCTCTCCCTCTCTCTTCCTTTACTCCACACGGGCAGGTCCAGGAGCAGCAGCAGCAAACACCCTCGAGTGCAGGTCCAGCAGCAACAAACACCCTCGAGTGCAGGAGCAGCAGCAGCAAACAACCTCAAGTGCAGGTCCAGCAGCAGCAGCAAACACCCTCGAGTGCAGGAGCAGCAGCAGCAGCAAACACCCTCGAGTGCAGGTCCAGCAGCAGCAACAACAAACACCCTCGAGTGCAGGAGCAGCAGCAGCAAACACCCTCGAGTGCAGGTCCAGCAGCAGCACACAGCAGAAACAACAACCCCAAAGGCAGCAGCAGAAACAGTTGAAACACTGAGGAGCAGCAACACCACACACCTTCTCTCCTCAGTATCAGGGAACCAACTGAATCCACAATTGCCTACACAAGATCGTTAAGAAAATGAACTCTTGATAATCTTTTAAATGAAAACCAAATCAACAAAATTGGGATAAATCAGGCACAGCCCCTAATTCAGGTCAGCTGTAAAACCAAGAACAAAGTTTAAAGGAAACTTACAAACTTTAAATCAAAATGTGATTAAAGGGGTCAACAAAACACCCCAGTCCCCGCGGTGCCCACCAGGCATGGAAGGCCTCAAGAGTGCCAGCAGACCCCACGTGCCTCCCTCTCCAGGGACATCCGGCCGCGAACGTAGCCGCGGAAGAGGGATAAGCAACCGGGCGGGACTCCCCCGTCGATCGCCTGCTGCCTGGACCTGTTAATGGCCAACTTGGCCAGGCCCAGGAGCAGGTTCACGAGGAGGTCCTCCTCCTTCCCGACCCCCTTCCGCACCAACCACTCCTTTTGTAGATGAACATCCTGGAACTCTTTGCAAATGAGCGCATTAGGCACAAACAAAAAAGGAAAAATTTTGGGAGGGGAGACCAAAGGCTTGATTGGAGGGATTGATTTATAGGATGCTATTGAAGACAGGGAGTTAGCAAGGGTAAAGGGGTTTGGGGAGAAAATTCCAGAGGCAGGGACATAGGCCTGGATTTTCCATGCCCGCTGGCGTCCAGTGTGTTTGGTGGCGTGAGCGGACAATATGTCAAGAAGACCAAAAATCAGTTTCACAACGTTCTGAAACCAGTTTGTGAATGTCCACTCAGCCTGTCGAAAATGGGCCACATTCTCTTCCACTGGACGTTAGGAACCTCATTGTAATACATTAGTATATCATTATAAGGCCAGCCTACCGGACTCATCTCCCGCCACCACACTCTGCTGGATCGTCCGCCCATGTCAGCGGAAAAACACATTGGTGCAGAACACGTCTTGACAACTGTGACCTGCAGAAGTCGGGACTTACCACCAGGGCCTTGCTCACATCGCAGACATTCGAAGTGCAGAAGATGCTGGAGCCCAAAAGCAGTGGGATCCTGGACGAATGTCCATAGCATGCTGGGTGGATTCTCATGAACATGGTTCTGCTGCAAAGCAGCTCACGGAAATTGGAAAATTACTGTTGATGCTCACAATGAATGATGGTCGATAGGTTGGGAGAGGAAGGTCTAGGATCGACTGGGAGAGGAAGAGGTATCAAGGGGGTGGGTGAGGTTGGAAGAGGGAATGAAGGTGTCGGGAGGTGGGTGAAAGTGTCATGGAGGTGAGGTTGTGGGGGAGGGAGTACGGGGAGGAGGGGGTAACAGGAAGAAGATGGCAACTGGGAGATAGATATAAGAGGAGTGGAAGCTGTAAGGGAAAGAGTTTGGAGCGGGGAAGGAGTGTGGAGACGGGAAGGAGTCAAGGGAGAGGAAGGAGTGCAGAGTGGAGAGGGAGCCGGGGGGAGGAAGGAGTGTGGAGAGGGGAGGGAGTAAGCATGGGGGAGTAAGGATGGAGGAAGGAGTCAGGAAGGGGAAGGAGTAAAACTGGAGGAAGAAGTGAGGATGTCTGAAGGAGTCAGGAAGGGGGAGGGACTAAGCCATGGCAGGAGTCTGACAGGAGGGTGGTAGGACTAAGGGGTGGTAGGGATTTCAGGGGGAAAAGGGATTCCAGAGGCAAAACGGGACCAGAGGAGGAAAGGGGTTCTGGGGAGGAAGGGGTCCTGAGGGGGGAATGTCCAGGTGAACTTGCAAGGAAGGGATCTGGGTCCATGACTGCCTTCTGGGGAGCTAACTGAGGGTGGGTGTGGTCTGAGGGAAGGGTAAGAATGACTGATGGCAGAGTGAGGTGGTAGGGTGGAAGGGTGAGTGTTCGATGGTAGTGATAGAAGGGGTGGCATGGGTGGTTGGTGGGGACTCGGAGGCAGACATAGATCCTGGGGGTGGGAAGGAAGAAGTCGGGGAGGTGAATATGCATGGAAATGGGATTTTTGGGAAGGAAGGGAATGTGCACGTTCACCTGGACTCCCTGAAGGAAAAGAGTTGTTGCTAGTAGGTCAGGGAGAGGAGGTAGAAGGTGATGCCAGGGGGGGTCAACTGTGAAGGGGGAAAGGAAATTGGTGACTGGGGGAGAGGAAAAGACAGGGGAGCTGACAAAAAAGTGAATCCAGACCATCTGTCCAAATCAAAAATGAAACAAAAGCCAAGATGGACGAGATCAGGTACTAAATGAGAGAGTGATATTGGGTTGGCGGAGATGCAGGTCAGCTCAGATGGTCAACTGAAAGCAAATCCCAGAAGGCAGCATTCAAAATGCTCAGAACATTGAGGTGAGCATGATACATGGAGGATCCTCGTGAGTGGGAGAGTGCTTGCACGAGGCTCCGAAAGGCCCTTCCCCACACACACACTACTCTCTCCAGAATCACTCATTGGTCAGCTGCTCCCTCTGCGGTGACAGAGGATGAGGTTGAGGGGCTCACAGGCAAAAAGGACTCAGAGGGAGAGATCAGCCTCTGCAATTACTGAGTGGATGACCCCGGGGTGTCCAGCTGCTGCTCCTCCTCTCTTCGGGTGCCAGGGGGCCCTGGCCTGATTCCTTGAGGAGAAGGAGCACCTGGGCGAATGTCGAAGTCCCCCGTTTCCCCTTCGCGTTGCCACTGCAGGAACTCATCCATGGCTCCCGCGATGGAGTGCAGGTCTGCGCACATCTCCGGGATCTGCTGGACCAGTGTCTCCATGGCGTCTGCCATCCTCCCCATGGAGACCTCCATATGGGCACATGTGGGCACCATTTCATCAGAGAGCAGATGGACACACTCCTCCGACTTACGTGCCACTCTGCTGGGAGCTTCCAACAGCAGTTGTGGGCTGGAAGCACACGTGACATTCTCACACGTTCTGCTGACTCTTTAGGATGAGTTGGAAGGCCAAATCTAGTGGACTGTCATCTGACTCGGACCTTACAGATGCCTGACCCCCAGCAGTCCTTTGAGTGCTGGGGAGCTCTCACAAACCTGCCTCCCACTACTGCGGACATGTGTCCATATGGTGACCACCAGATTGTGAACCCGAGCTTGCTCTAGGTCTAGGTTCCACTGAGATGTGTGTCTCTGTGCTGGTGCAGGGCATGGGTAAGAACAGGTCTTCCAGGCTGCTTATTTCCAGCTCTTCAATGGAGGAGGAGTCCTCTTGGCTGGAGCTGAGGACATGAATGGATCTGAGGGAATGGCTGGCCACAAGTGTTGGTCACTTAGCAGAGGTCCCTGTGAACCATAGTAGAAATAAGTAGCTCATGGCAGCAGAGTCAAAAAGCAGGAGAGAGCACTCACAGTTGCGTTGAGAGACGGATGATGTGGTGCAGGACCCTTACCAAGGTGTTCGCCACTGATCTCACCATCACTTGCAGGCATGGTCCACTTCCTCACTAGTCAGTGTGATGGTATGCCTCAAAGTGAATACAGGGCCAAAAGTGGACCACTCCACCCCCAATCTGGGACCTCTTCCTGCTAATGTGTGCAGGCTTCTCCTGCATGGAAACAGATGGAGAAAGTGTGGGCAGGACACATGGCACTGTGTGGAATATTTTTGCGGTGAGTGGAGACATGGACAGGGTGAGGATACGAGCTCAAGAGGATACGAGCTCAAGAGGATATGAGCCTGATGGAGGTGTGAGGGTGTTTGTGAGAGTTAGTGGTGTTATCCCTTGAGGTGTGAGATTCCTGTGGACGTGTGATGGGTTTGTGAGTGTGTGAGCTGAGTGATGAGAAGAGTGAATTACCCTGGCGGAACAGACGAGACCATTCATCCTGTTGCAGCACTGGGTGGCTGTCCTCTTTTGCAGGGCATTGGGCTGACCACCACTGCCACCGCCTCCCAAGCCGGATTGGTGATGTTGCTGCCCCTCCTGTGGCCAAAGTGAGGTAGAGGACATCACGGTGAGCCTCCACTGTATCCAAAAGGCATTCGAGGGATACGTCATTGAACCTGGGTGCTGCAGTCTTCTTGCCTTTCAGGGTCATGTCTTCTTTGCAGCAGTCATGGGCTGGAAGCACTGAGAGGCGGCTGCCTTTTAAATATGGCACCTGGTGATGAAGTGGTGAGGTGATGATATGACAGGTGAATGAGAGCTTGCTCGTCATGGAAACGAAATGTTTCCCGGGAATGCATAGTCAATGCGGCAGGTTAGGGACAATACAGCGTGAAAAGCCACCATTGCAGCTGGCGGGTAAAACGCCCACTACCACACTTAGTGCAAATCTAGGACGATTCTGCCGATAGTGAATAAAAGATTAGTGTCTAATGGTGAGATGGAAGCTGCAGGGAAAAAGCATTAACCCAGTGTCAAGAGGAACGGAGGGTGTGGATTGGGATATATGACTGGAGAGGATCACTCAAATAGGGTGGAGTGAAGTTGTGGTTTCAAAATTGGGTCACAGAAGATGAATGGAGCTTGGCAAAAATGGAAGTACACAGTTTGTAGAAAAAGTTGGAAGTTTGTGAAAGGTGGAGTTGGGGATGCTGACGAGTAAAACATTTAAGAAATCAACCTGCAAGGGCTGAATGTTTCCTCAGTGATAAGGGAGTGTTAAACTCAGAAACATAGAAACTAGGAGCAGGAGTAGGCCATTCAGCCTTTCGAGCCTGTTCTGCCATTCAATATTATCATGGTTCATCCTCTATCTCAACACCATATTCCCGCTTTCTCTCCATACCCCTTGATGCCCCTGATATCCAAAAATGTTTCAATTTCTTTCTTTAGTGTACTCAGTGGCTCAGCCTCTACAGCCTTCAATGGTAGAGAATTCTACAGGTAGACCACCCTCTGAGTGAAGAAATGTTTCCTCATCTCAGCCCTAAATGGCCTGCCCTGTACCCTGACACTGGGCCTCCTGGTTCTAGACTCCCCGGCCAGGGGAAACATCCTCCCTGCATCCAGTCTGTCTAGCCCTGTTAGAATTTTATACACTTCAAAGGCTATAAGAGGGGAATGTTTCAGAGATGGAAGACTGTAATCCTGGTGATAAATCATAAGTAGAGTCACACAGAATGGGCAGGCTTACCCACTCCTGGATTTAACCTGTGACCAGTCAGATAAATTGAGCTACATGGAGTCAAAAAGGATGGTTTCAGGTTTGTCAGCATTGTGCCAAAGAAAATTGCAACTTATCCAAACTTTATATTGTACAATATTGGGAAATGTAGCAACAGATTCAGAGTTACTAACAGGAAAGCAGTGGAGTTGGAGCTATCGGTGTTCATGTGGAAGTAAATAGTTTTATTGAAGGGAAAATGATAAACAGGAAGGGGCAACAGACGATCTCCCATCTGCACAAAGGAGGAGGAGTCATTTGTTGATATATATGGATTGGAACAGGTGGGAATGGAACCACAGAAAAGTGATGCCACAAAGGTGAATTGTGGTCAGGCGATGGTGGCGAATATGTGGCCAATAGGGTTGAAGGTGACAAAGATTGCGAAGAATAATAAGGTCAGGAGGCAACAGTTGCCATCATACATTATGGCATAGTTGAGTTTGACTTGGGACCTTGATGCTGTAGTCAGCCTGTAAAATAGATTGAAGGGATATGAAGAGGGAGTGGAAAGAGAAGTGAACAAATCGGTGAGTGAGAATGCTGCATTCAAAGACCTTGGAAAGAAAATACAGGATAGGGGTAGGTCACTCATTTGTGAAAATAGAGCAGAGGAGTGCAGGCTGTTTGAAAACATGCATGACAAAGGCAGATTTGAAAAGGATGGAGACAATTTCAGACATCACAATTTCGGAAAGAATCAGGCCAGGAACGATCTAGAAGCTGAATCAGAGCAAATGATGGGCCTCATGGAGGGTCAGGAAAGATGGGGGCAAAAGCTGCCAGATTTGGAATGGAGAGAGTTGAGCTGCAATGAGGATGAGAAGTGAGGGGCAGGAAGAAGCACAGGGAGGGAATTGCTTCAGTTTTGGTGGTGAAAATCCTACTCACATTTTGTATCAGAAATGTGGATAGAGGGTATCGGGGAGGGAGGGTCAAAGGAGGTGGGTTGAGATGGAGGAGGAATTTTGCATTGTTTGAAGTTTCTAAATGACCCTGAAGTAATAGGAATAGATATAAAGAGGAAATAAAACACCTAGGGCGCGGTTTTCCCCTCGTCAGGCAGGCTCGGCAGGGCCCGCAAAATGGTCCACCACCCACGATTGGGCCCTGACTGCGGTTTCACGCTGGCTGGGCAATTAGCAGCCAGCCAGAGTGAAATGCGCACTGACAGCCTCAGCACTGCTGGGGTGGGGGCAGGAGAAGCTCGAGCACTGAAGTCTGCACATGCGCGGGGGAGCACACACTGAAAGCTCCCTGAAGGTACTGAGCTTCCTCAGGGAGCTGAAGATTTTTAAAATGGAAACTGAAGAATCAACAAATAATATAAACATGTTCCCACACGTGACTTAGTCACATGAAGAGAGACATGTTAAAAATGAGTTTAAAAAAGATTTATATTTTTTATTCACTATAGGAAAACTCATCCCGCCCATGGATGAGGTTTCGCAAAATTGGCAAAATTGGTCTATTCGCCTGCCCACCCAACCATAAGGTTGGGTGGGCAGCAAAAAATTCAAACTAATTGCCTGCTTTCCTTTTAATTGTCGTCGGGTACGCTGCCGACTCTCACACGCGCCTGCCGACTGAAATATCACGCGAGTGCGCGATGATGTCTGGTTGCTTGCCTGACATCATCACATGCTATTTCACATTCGGGCATGTCAGGCTGCACACTGAGCTGAAAATCTTGGCCCTACTTTTAGTAATCTGTAGCTAGAAGTTTGTTTATGTTTGTGATATTGTGAAAATGTAAAATCTGTGGAGTCATCACAATCTGTATTTCACCTGAAACAGAGGCACCACCATTGTGACATAGTAAAATTGGATATTAACAGAAGCTGTTGTGTTATAGTTTTAAGGGATGTATCTAAAACTGTTGTGCATCACCAGACAGAATGTAATATATATGCTCATGTGATCATCAGGCAGAAGATAGGAGCATTCCTGGAGATCTGACATGTTAACTAATCTTCCAGATGTTGTTCTATATAGTTTCATCTCTTCAAGTAAGAACCCACCTAACTGAGTTACCAATCCTCTTCATGGGATTGGAATGTTTGTGTAGGGGTAGAAAACACAACAGAAACATAGTGATGCCTTGGTTTACAGTTTATAGGCTCAGGCAATGGAAATTTGCATGTTATCATCCAAATGTTTTGTTATGCAATATTCCATTATTACTGCCTGACAAGCAACAAATAACTAAATCAGAAAAACCATTTTAATTGCTGTCATAATTCATTAACAAATATTTTAGCATATCAAATCTATTAAAAATAAATTTAAGTATAAAGTCAATATTTTATCATTTCTTTCTTAAAGCAACAGACCATGTAGAGATGGAGCCAAGGGCAATGATAAATATGATTTAGATTTCCAGACATAAATTTGATCTGATTACTCATGATGTGGAGTCATGAATGAGCATCAGTGTAGTGGCTCTACCTGAGGCAGCTTTTTGGTACCACATTTTTTTTAAATAATGATTAAGAAGACTATGAGCATAATTTTATTGCCTACATTACTTTCCTTGCAGAAGTGTTTGACCTCCATCTTAATAATCTTCAGGGAGGCAGATGTGAGAAGTTACCAGTTCTTCCAGTGGTTGCATGAATAGATGCACTGCTTGGTGTATGCAAGAGTGTCTTCCTGGCTCCAAAGCACTCTGAGGGCTTCTGCTCTCCTTTCTCCCCAGCACCAACAAGATGATTGCTCTATGTGTCCCGGTGACCCAGAATTGACTGTGTCAGCAGCTCAGCAAGCTTATTAAAATAAGGTTCAGGAAACGATCGGACCTTGATATTACCTATTCAAGGATGTGAATCACTGCTAGTGCCTAGTTCGCATTGACAAATTTCTACCCCTATCCCTTCAAGAGAAATGGGGACTAAATTGGGAAAGGGGAAAATAATGCCCAATTATAACCCCCAAAATATTACACCCTGACCACAGGAATCCACAGGACAGCATTTCTTGGCAAAAATGGTCAAACTCCGTGGCTGTCCCCACAAAAGGCCATGAGGCCCGGAGGTGGTACTGCAATTTAATTTCCTTTGGCACATTAAGCGTGGACTTGGGTTGCTTTATACCCACACTACTTCCCCCACCCCTCACCCACTCACCCACCCCCCCCATACTGAAGAGGCCATAAAGTCTGACAGAAGATTCCCCAGCTGACTCCTTCCCAGAACAAAGATGTAGGTGCCAGAGGGGGTCCTGCTGTCAATTCTAACCTATACTCTAACCTCAACTATCACTGGGTCATCCAGCACACCCGTACCAACTATACGCCAGCTCCAAAAAAAGGTCCCAGGGAATGGAGCCACAGGACCTCAGATATTCAGAGGCCACACCCCTAGCCCCATGTTTCCCTCTGCCCATGGTCTAGTAAGGGAAGGGCAGATGCTCTGAACCCATATGGCCAATCCACGCCCTGTGTAGGCAGATCCTGGTATGGTTTCCATCTGTTCCAGCAGAATCACACTGACATCTATAACTGATTTGAATTGATGTGTTCCAAAAATTGCAGCCTTGCAGTCCCTCATGCTTATACATTGCAAGTGACTGTAGTCTAAGGGTGTTCAGCATAGCAAGGGTTAATATGGGACTGGAGAACAGTAATTCACACAGTCTGATGTAGCAAGGCACATGATGGTCGATGGGAAACAGAGTGATGCAGAGAGGGTCTGAGAGAAGTTGGCATGATAATAACACTTAGATAGGGTTATACCTTGGAGGTATGTATATAGTTCTGTGTTAACAATAAACGGTTTATGTTCAACCACACAAACCTCCAGAGCTCTTAGTGAGACACCAAACAATCTTACAACATGGTGACAGCAGGGGAAGGACGTAAAATACCAAGGCAGCAATGAACAAGCCCAGAACCTCAAAGAGGATAGAGGAAGAACCAGAAATTCCAAAACCCAAACAGTAAAGAAACTACAGCCTGACCTGAGCAAAGTGCACTTGGATTGAAGACAATGCTGGAGACCACCTAAAAAAACTCCATTGCCTGACCTGATCAAATGCAGAATCAAAGGACTTAGCCAAATCACAAAATGATGAACAAAATTCTAAAAAGAAAAAAAGGCTGAAGGGCAAAAGAAGACTCCACTGTGCAGATAAAAAGTCAAACCTGATCAAACACATAGTCAAAGGACCTAGTCAGCTCACAATAAGGGTGAGCAAAATTCACTAAAAGGCTGAACTAATCTTTTCAAAATAATCAGAGCACTTACCAGGCAGAGCATACCAATTGTTTCACCAGCATAGCTGGAGGAACTCTGCAGTTGGGTCCGGAGTTGGTGCCATACTACGTGGTGGCCAAGAATGAATGAAAAGAAGGTTTTTAAAAGGGCAGTCAGAGCCTAAAATCACCTTCCCATCGAGTTTTTAAGCTTAAAAGAACAAAGCAGCTGGCCCAAACGGCTTGTTTGAAGATTTCCTGCTGAATCAATTAGTCAAAAGAATTGAGCCATGATTGCTGCAGGAGCCCACTGAAACCCGCGGTGCCATTTTGAAAGAAAAAATTATTAAAGCTATACTCCCCCCTCTTCTTAAAAACAGCCATGGACAGTAAATTAAAACTACTAGACCAATTTAAACTCATGCAAGGACGAAACCAGATGCAAAATTGGGCACAATGGAGAGGAAATGTCTTCAATTACAGGAGTACATCAGGATTAACTAGGAAATCAGAGGAAGTGCCAGCTAATACATTCTTGAACTTATTTGGTAAATTTGCCAAACAAGTAATCATTAGACTGGTATAGATGAATCCTCAACCACAATTGGTGAGATATTAAAGGTCTTTGGTAAGTATTTTAAACTCCAAGTTGTGGAGAGTGCAGACCTTTAAAAAAGGTATTGAACACTTCCAATAAAGCACCAAAAGGGCAAGGAGACCCCAGGGTAAGGAAAACAATACTCAAGCAAAATGCAAGATTGTTGCAAATCATGTCAGTGCAATGAGGAGCACAAACCAAAGAGTTTAGTGCAGACGAAAGAACAGGCTGAGAAGCAGATGAAAAGCTTAAAAATAGTTTTTTGAAAAAGCTGACAGAGTAACAAAACTGCAATAGTAGGTGGCAGTGCAGAGCAAACTGATGGCAATGAATGAAGGAAAGTATACAGATATAACCCAAAATCAACAAAAACCTGCAAAAAGAAAATGAAGCCATTCCACAGGAAAATGTTTGTATCAAAGTGGAGTTGGAAAAACTCAGCCAGAAGTACAGCCAGATAGAACAGCAGGCAGAAAAGGTTCTCAAAGAAGTTGTTGCCCTGAAAGACTCTGTGAGGAATCAATACGTGGCCCTGGGAAAATATGACAAGTTTAAAAATATATTGAATACCACTTCAGAAAATGCTCCATTGGAACTATCAACAACAACAAAGCAATGCACTGAAGCACAGCATGAATTGGCAAGAGGTTGACAAGAAAATAAACAGCTGAAAGAACAGCTAATTTTCCTTCAAGATCAAATGCAAAAGGAGGACATAGCCTTTCAGCTGCATGAAGAAATTAAGACTGCCTTGAACAGCAGAATGGAGGAACAGCAGAACAAAGTTTAGGAGACTGTTGAATTACAAGAAAACTCAAGATGAAGCAATTGAGTTTCACAAAGAAAAGGAAAACCTGTTGAAGGACCTTCACACAATGATCCCTCAGGTCAAAGTTTGTTGCTCTGGAATATTGCAAAGAGAAGCAAAATGAATTTAATGTCACTCTGAATGAACTGAAGAACCAGTTGGCAGAGAAGACTCAGCAATGTTCAATATTCTAGAAGGAAGCCAAGAGGTACAAGAAAGAGACTGAAGAGCTGAGGAGCCAGCTGAACGCAAAGGAGGAGGCATTGAAAGGAAAAGCCAGAGAGCTTTCCAAGCCGTGAGTGGATACTGAATCCACACTTAGCATGATTACAGAACTGAAACAAGTTAAGACTTCGCCGGAGACAGACCTGGCCAACAGTGAAACCAAAATAAAGGACAAGGCCAAAGCTCTGCTCAGTCACTACTCCGGTGGTTTCAGTTGTCTTTGTTTCTGAGTTATCTGCAGAACCCTTTTAAGAGCTTAACAACTTCTCCTGGCTATTCACTTCCTCCAGAATCTTTCTTCCATGGTCACTGGCTGCTCCTTAGACTCTTTCAATTCACTTATTAGATCCTCAATTTGTTTCTTCAAATTTTCCTTTCCTGCTTTTAAAGTTTGGATTTGCTCTTCCATACTGTGCATCTCATCTTTCATGTTCTTCAGATTGGATTGAAGTTCAAGAATTTGATAAGTTTTGGTTGTTAATTCTGCATTCAACCAACTGTTCTGATTCATCAGCAATTTTTTTTATTCATTCATGGGATGTGGGCTTCGGTGGCCAGGCCAGCATTTATTGCCCATCCCTAATTGCCCTTGAGAAGGTGGTGGTGAGCTGCCTTCTTGATCCGCTCCAGTCCATGTGCTATAGGTACACCCATAGTGCTGCTAGGGAGGGAGTTCCAGGATTTTGACCCAATTTGAGCGTAGATAACCTTTACAGGAAAAAGTGCAGATTCACAATTTTCACCATGAGATTAAAACTGTTAAATATGTAAAGAATGCCAGATGGAAGTAACATCAACAGATATACATAAAGAACTTTAAATCATTACTTTAAAAAAAAGTGAAGGAAAATACATCTACAGCAGTTTAGTGAACAGCAATAGCCAAATGTTCAATCATTTCAGCTAGCTGTGGAGTGTGAATGTGGAATTTCACTAAGTGAAATCTAGTTTGAAAGTCCTTTTAAATGACATGCGGCAGAATGAGCTGTTGGACCAGCGTCAGTATTTGTCGCGATAAATATCCACTGAGGCAGGAATGCCAGGAAAGTTTATGCATGAAGTATTTTTGCTGAATGTTTTACAGAACTGAATAAAATGTCAAAATGTTTGTGGAAATCATAAATAATGTACAAAGCACTAATTCACATGTATCAACACGTGGCTGTGACTAGGGCTATAAATAATATACACCCAAAAATTGTTAATGACATTAACAAAATGAGGGAATGGCATATGAAGATCCAAAAATGGCAGGCAAGAAAAGGCAAACTGGTCCATCCAGCCTGTCGCACAAAAATATTTATCCACTAATATTGCAACAATAATCTTAAACTAAATGCAAAACAGAATTAGATAATGAGTACTATTATCTAGTTGGTACTCACTTATTCTTAACATTACTCAAATTCTTCCTATGATTTTGCAGAACTAATATATACTCATGTCTCCAAACTAATTATTCACATAATACGCATATTTGTCATAGACATAACTGCATGGAATCTGTGCAATATTTCTTTTCTCATCAATTTTTCCTATCTTTTCTTTGAGGATGTATCTGTTCTTGGGGCACTGCTCTAAAGTGCTAAACAACCTCTTGTCTCAAAGTAGCCATTCTTCTTGTTATATATAATTATTGTTATATATAATTATTAGTCATGTACGAGTCTAGACAGCACGTGTCAATTAGGGACATCGCAGATTTGGTCACTTGCCTCCAGCCTCTACTCACGCTGATGTCTAGGTGGATGGCTGAATAATGATTAGAAATGGAAATCCTGGCCAAATTTCCCTTTCCTAGTGCAAGAATTCTGAACCTAAATGCACAGAACAACTGACTTAGCTTAGACCAACGATAAAATTTTGGAGACTCCTGTGTCAGCCATTGCTCAGAGATAATGACCAAATAATCCATTTCTATGATGTCGGATTGAAATGGTGCCATGGGATCTATCTGTCTCTCCTCTGAGCCGGAAGGTTACAGGGGCAAGTTCCACTCCAGAGACTTGAGAATATGATCCAGACTTAGTGCAGTACTGAGGAAGTGCTGCACTATCTAAGGTGCCAACTTTTGGATGAGATGTCAAGCCCTCTCGGTTGGGCATAAAGACCCTTAGCAATATTTTGAAGAAGAATGGGAGAGATCCCCTCCCTATCCTGGTTAATATTTATGCCTCAAACAGAACAGATGCTCTGATTATCATCAAATTGTAGTTTGTGGGATATTGCACTGGCTGCCATGTTTCCTATAACAATGACTACATTTCAACAGCACTTAATTGGTTGTAAAGTATTTTAGGACATCCTGTGGTCTTGAAAGGCACTATTCAAATGCAAGTCTTTATTTTCCCTTTTTCTGATCTGTGTGGTACATGTTGGTCTGCATGTATTATTCATACGTTTCTGTTCATTTACTATATATAATGTGTGTATAATATGTATGTAAAGCTTCCTGCAACTTGGTTGGCAGGAATCTGATCTAGTGAAGGAAAGGAGCTAAAATCTATCAAGGTTTTCTTAATTGTAGTTCAAAACACAACCATTTGCGTACTCTGCTGATTTAATGCAACCTTTGCTTTCACTGGCACGGCTGTAGGTTAGCAGCAGATCATAAATTTGTATTTCATAGTGAGAAGCTATTTTGATTTTAAATACACTTTTTGCATTGCCAAGTAAAATAGTAGGTCACAAAAAGAAACCCAGTTCTTCAGTCTCTGATGAATAGTGGCTGTGGTAGGGAACCTGTTTTTGAGGTTCAGCTCCACATCTGGCTGTAGATTGTGTTACAGTTCTAAATTACCAAAGCAATGCAGCACAATATCAGTCTTTTTCAGTGCCAAGTGTCTTATAACCTATTACTGTAACAGGTACCAGGGTTTAATGCATTCACTAGTTTCATGAAAAGTGCTGCTATTAATTTCAATGGGTTCTTTGCTAATATATTTCTGTGGTCTTCTAAACAGAGATTAGAGTCATGGAAGGGGTTAAAGCTTGTTTTAAACTGAAAATTCTGTCCATTTCCCTGGTGGCTGAGCATCAGCATGTCCAATTTTCCTTTAATAAATCTGTTTTATATGGACTTCACAGGGTGAAAAAGACTAGGGGCTGAATTTTATGGTGATCGGGCGGGCGCCTGTCCGAGCTGATTGGGCATGAAATCGCATGATATTTCGATTGGCGGGCGCACGCACAAGTTGGAAGTGCGCCGGCCGACAATTAAGAGGGCAATTAAGCCCATTAACGGTGCAATTGTCTGTCATTTTATGTAGCTTGTCAAACCTTACGGCTGGGGGATGGGCGAATCAGCCAGGTGGCCTTCACATTTTTCCCCAAACCTTGCCCAAGGACGGGATGAGGTTTCCATTATTAAATAAAATATAAATAGAAACCTGTGGACAGCATTTTTATAATCTACATGTTCAGGTGCCTGATTGTGATGCTTGGACGTTTTTTTCCTGAGTTTTAAAAACTTTATTTCCTGGGTTTCGGGTCTTCAGCTCCCTGAGGCAGCTCTCTGCCTTCAGGGGGTTTTCTGTCAGCGCTCGCCTGCGCCCGTGTTGACGTCATCACCCACCCTCTTCCCACCACCTCACCCCGGCAGCGCTGAACTTTTCAGTGCGCCCTTCACGCTGGCTGGCCGTTAATTGGCCAGCCAATGTGAAATTGCGGTCGGGGGCCGGCCGTGCTCGGCGGTCTGTTTCCCAACAGCCCGTCAATCACACCCACCCGCCAAGCTGAATGAATTTTCAGGCCTGCATGTCTCAAAGCAGAGCCAACTGATTGATACACACTTCATTAGGATAGTAAGTCACTACCTCAGAACTGTCAGGGCCAATTTTTGCTTCTTAATAGTTGTTTTCTGGAGCAGTCTGGCCTATTTCAGGAGCTACTGCCATGGTTATACCATAGTCACAATATCAAATTTGAGGAGACAGTCCTCTTTTGTTGGCTCACAAAGGCTGTAATTATTGACTATAGCAGGCATATTTATATATAGATCTCTCATTACATACCACAATCCTCACAACAAGATTATTTTAAGAAAATGACAAACTAATGAGCCAATGCTGCAATCACGAGTTTCAATCTATTTTTGAGGGTTTGTGTAAAATTCAGTCTTGTAAACGAGATGAATTGCTATGTGGGATAGTAGGTGTGGCAGAAAATAGATTAACTCATAAGCTGAAAAAAAACTGGCAGGCACTTGCATGAGATTTTGGCTTATCTTTTTTTTTCACACTAGTTATCTCCCTGTATCTCTATGCTCTTCCAAAGACTTTGGTGGGGCACAGCACCAATGGTGCCTATCGCACTGCAGTACCATGTCTAACTGGGCCTTCTTCACTGGTGAACTTTCAGAGTGTCATTCACTGGTGAAGGGCTGGGGGTGGAGGGGTCATAATAAAACTCAGCCCTGAGCTTGTTTAACCATACACACATTTAGAGTTCCAGCAGGGGACACTATATGGCAATCAAGAGTGGGAATCCTGACCATTTCATCAATCCCTAACCCTGAGGCACAGAGAATACTTGTAGTACCCCTGCTGCCACATAGCTGGGATCATGCACAGACCAGGAATTGAGCATTGGACCTTCCTGTTATGGTTGACACATTAGATAAATTCCCTGACAGACAAACCAGCTTCCCGCCACTTATAAATAATAGATCCAGTTTCACCGCATGTATATTTTTTGCTGGGCTTTCCTGTCTGCCCTGTAGAAAAGCTAGTTCTTCATTATGCAATAAGAGCAACTTGCATTTATACAGAAGTTTTAGCATAAAAATAAGGTCCAAAGTGCTTTGCAGCAGTTTTTAAAACAATGGACACCAGGCTAACACAGGAATTATTTAAAAGGGGTGATCAAAAGCTTGAGAAAGTGGCTTTAATGTTTGGTGGGGAGGGGAGGGGGGGTGGGGGGAAATGGGGGTGTTTAAGGAATAGAGGAAAATAGAAAAGACATGTTTAGGAAGGGGTCCTGAACATAGGGCAGGATTTTCCATTGGCCGGGCGGACAGAAACGGTGGGCGGGCACGGTGGGTGGGCCCAGGAGTGTCCGGGAAACGGTCCACCGCCCACGATCGGTCCCCGACCACAATTTGAGGCTGGCTAGCCAATTATCAGCCAGCCAGTGTGAAAGGCGCACTGAAAAGCTCAGTGCTGCCAGGGTGGGGGTAGGACGAGGACTAGCGCTGAAGCCTGTGCATGCACAGTGAAAGCTCCCTGAAGGCAGGGTGTTGCCTCAGGGAGCTGAAGAACTGCGGAATCCAAAATAAAAATTTTGAATATGAAAGAAAAATGTCCCCACGTGTGACTCATTCACATGTACAGGGACATATAAAAAATGATGCGTAAAAGTTTTTATTTTTTTTTAAATTCCCGCCCATGGATGAGGTTTCATAAAAAATCCAAAGGCCACCTGGCCGATTCTCCCACCCACCAGCCGTATGGTGGGACGGGCAGTAAAAAATAGCATTCAATTATTTGACTAAGGGCCTTAATAGGCCTCTCAGTTATTGGCGGGCGCGCTGCTAACTCTTGTGTGTGCCGGCCGACTGAAATATCATGCGAGTGTGTGATGGTATTAGCACGCTCGCCCGACGTCATCACGCACTATTTTATGCCCGATCAGGTCAGGCGGCACCCACCCGTGGGGCATAAAATCCTGGCCATAGGGCTTAGAATACTAATGGCACAGGCACTAATGATGGGACAAAGGGAGAGGGGATTTTCAAAGGCCAGGGTCAAAGGATCAAATCATTTAGGGAGTTGGGGTGAATGGGGTAATGTTGGGCGAGACAGGACATGACAGGACAGAATTGGTAACCATAACAGGAATTATACCTGCAAGTCCTGGTCCAATTATTTCCACCCTCTAACTCCACTCCACCTGGAGACCACAGGGAGATAAAAAAAAAAGAAATAAAGAAGAAAAGGAAAGAAGACGATAACGAGTAAAGGAGAGGAAGAATGGAGAAAATGTAAGGTCAGAAGAAAGGAAAGAAAGCGAAAAGGAAATATGGAAAAAGGAAGAAATAGGAAAATAATTAGAAAGAGAGTGAGAGAACGAAAGAAACAATGTAAGAAGAAAAAAGAAAGAATAGATGGATAGAACTCTTTGTCCCAAAGCATTTCACAATCAAATATTTTCGAAGCATCATAGATGCATGGCTTTTGGCACTCTGTATATAAAGCCATGCCAGGATGACTAATAATATATTAAAACTCACGTTTCTATTCATTATCATTGGAAATATAAAGATCGAATATATGAGCTTAAAATGGAAAGTCAATTACATCTGTATGTCATAGGGCGGAATCATCCCAGATTTGCACTAAGTGCAGTAGCAGGCGGGATAAAGGACGTTTTACCCACTGGCTGCAAAGGCAGATATTTACACCGTATCGTCTCATTCCTTGTGCGTCCCACCTCATCAATAATGCATTCCCGGGAAACACACCAGAGGCTGGTGGGGCAGCCTCTGATTCGCCTGCCTCTCTGTCACCTCGGGCCTTCAGTAATCCAGGCACGATTTTTAAAGGGTGCCCCGGCACAGAGCTAGCTCTCTGTAAGGCATCAGAAGTTGCTGGAAAGCCATGGCTGCCAAAGTGAGGAAATATGCTGCCCCCAATTTTTGCGACACCTTCCACGAGCGTCCACTGGACGCAGTGGAGGCACACTGCAAAGTCCTCTACCTTTGGTCAGGGCAAAGACCAGCAAGCAAGTTCATCAATCCAGCATGGGAGGCGGTGGCAGTGGTGGTCAGCGTCAATAACCTGCAAAAGAGGACAGCCACCCAGTGCTGCAAGAGGACAAATGATCTCCTCTACTAAGACTTACTCACTAAGGTAAGTCACTCTTCTCATCACTCTCAACTCATACACTCACAAGCCCATTACACATCTACAGGGATCTCACTCACTGCCAGTTCAAGGGACATCGCCATTCACTCTCTCATACGTACCTTCATCTGCCCTGCGGATCATATCCTCATCCCATCCATGGCACCACTCAGCACCCATGCATCCCAGGCATCCTTCTCATCTGGCCTGGCAGGTGTCCTGCTTATACTCTTTCCATCTGTGTTCATGCAGGACAAGCAGGTACACAACAAAAGGGAGAGGTCACAGACTGATGAAGGAATGCCTGACATCAAGGTCCTAACAGACTTTGAAAACAGAGCCATCCAGCTGGCCCATGATGATCTGGATCGTTCCTGTGCTGACAGTGAGGTCGGCAGGCCTCTACCAAATTGAGGATTCAGCAGTGCAACATCCATCAGACAACCATGCTGTGAGTCAATACCCCTGTTCCGCAGTCCCCTACCATGCATTAATTATCTCCCCTTGCTTTCACAGGCACATCTGGGAAGCAGCTGAGGGGGTCCACGACCCAGGTCCTCAACTCAAGCCCCAAAGACATCTCGGAAGAAGACTCTGATGACACCCTAATTGACGACCCATCACAATGTTCACCCACACCCTCCACCAGTGCAGAGACACACACCTCAGTGGGACCTAGCTCTAGAGTAGCCGTTGGGTCTGGTGAGCACATCACACTGTCTGATCCAGAGCAGGCTGAGGCAGGGACTATCCGGGCTTCTTGCACTAGGAGGGCTACTAGAGACCAGAAACCTGCTGAGCCCGAGTCAGATGGGGAGCCTCTGGACCCAGTCATAACTCAGGTGGTGGTTAGTGGCATTGTCATTAGATTAGTAATCCAGAGATCCTGGGTAATGCTCTGGGGGACCTGGATTTGAATCCCATCATGGTGGAAATTGAATTTGATAAAAAATCTGGATTTTAAAGTCTAATGGTGACCATGAAAACATTGTCAATTGTTGTAAAAATCCATCTGGCTCACTAACTTAGGGAAGGAAATCTGCCATCCTTACCTGGTCTGGCTTACATGTCACTCCTGACCCACAGTAATGTTGTTGACCCTTCAATGCCCTCTAGAATGGCCTACTCAGTTCTCAAGGGCAAATAGAGATGGGCAATAAATGTTGCCTTAGCCAGCGATGCCCCAATCCCATGAATGAATTTTTTTAAATAGTTGCTGGAGCTGCAAAGGCAAGCTCCAGAACATCAGGAAGGGATGTTCACTACGCTGCTCAGATTGGAAGGCATGATGGAGGAGGAGTCCGTCCATCTCCATTCTGAGGTGATAGTGCCAGCATGCCAAAACACCAAGGTCAACACTGGTAGGATGGTGGCCACCATGGAGACCTTGATCCAGGACATCAGTCCTGCACGCTGCGTGTGTTGAACTCCATTGCTGAAACCACAGTTGGCCTCCAACAGAGTCAACACGAGAAGGGAGCTGGGGTTCCTGGGGCACGCATAGAGAGGAGGATCAGCAGGTGCACACCCTGGGGCTATCCACACGGATGACTCCAGGAGGGTCCAGCCCATCCAAATCCCATTATTCCTGTGACCCCAGCAGCTCCAGCTCCACAGGCCAAGGAGGGCGCCACTGCCACACAGCAGGACTCTGACAGCAAGCTGGGACCCTCCAGGTCTCAGCCCTCCATAGGATGCCCTTTAAGGTCATCGCAGACAGGGCGTCACAATCAGCAGGCTGCCTCCACCTCCACTGTGGATGTCAGAGGCGCACCAAGATGCAGCAGCAGGGTTAGGAAAGTTAGTTTCACTGCTGGGCACAAGTGTTAATCACATGTACATAATGTTGACTATAGTAAATAAACTCCCAAAAATGTCACCCTGCCTATGGCTCCTTGTTATGATGAGCAGTGTTTGTGTCAGACTGAAGTGAAAGCTTGGTTCCTGCACAAGATTAAGGCAGATGTCTCAGTCCAGGGCCTCCTCCCTGTGCTTTGTGCAACCTTCCCACCTACACTGTTACAGGACACATCAGTCATGCCTGCACCTCAATGGGGCTTATCATTGCTGCCAGAATGTCCTGCACAGAGTTCCGTCATTCCCTCTGCGTGCTCCCAGCATCTTGGAGGTGCAGAAGGTCCCCCATCTCATCAGCATCTGTGCCTAGGACAGTGTGATCCTGAAAGGCTCAGCTCATGATGGATGCCATAGGATCAGGAGAAGTTAAAGTTTCCCGCCATGTCTCCATGATATGACTTTGTTCACAGAGCAAAAGCAAGCTGCTATCAGTCAGACGGGAGTCAGACATTAATAAACACTATGTGAGAATCTATGGAGTGTCATCAGCATCCTACTGGAATTTATGGATTGTGGGCATCTGCTGCATCTCCATGACATGAGCCTTATCACATAGGGTATGTGCGCTGCCATCAGCCAGACTGGAGTCGAACATTCACAGATGCAATGATCCATGGTGTCTCCTCGCTGCACGTCGTCATCATCCTCCACAAATCTAGTAACTAGAGGGCCTCTCGAGCATGCCTGCCTCATCTGGACAATGCAATGGCCTCACCTCTGTCATCCTCGCCTTTGAAGACCTCATCACCCTCATCACTGTTGACATCCTCTTCATTGGAGAAGATGTGCAGCTCCTCCATCTCCTCCTCAGCCAACTCCTCTCCTCATGCAGCATCAGGTTGTGGAAGGCCGCAGCAGGCAATGACGATACATGACACCTTCTGTGGACTGTATTGCAGAGCTCCACCAGACCAGTCCAGGCACCAGACCCTCTTTTTTAACATCTCGATGGTATGCTCCACCAAAGTGCATGTTGCAGCATGAGCCTTGTTGTGCCTTCTCTGCTGCAGTCTGAGGCCACTGTACAGGCATCATCAGCCATGTCCTCTGTGGATAGCCCTTGTCCCTAAAGAGACATCCCTGCAGCCTCTGTGGACCCTGGAAGATGTCAGGAATCTGTGACCGACTGAGAATGTAGGAGTCGTGGACACTCCCTGGGAATTGTGCGCAGACCTGCAGGATGTGTTTGTGGTGGTCGCACACCAGCTGAACATTCAGCGAGTGAAAGGCCTTTTGGTAAGTGTAGTTGACTGCTCATTGTCACGGAGTTCTAAGCACCATGTGAGTGTACTCGATGGATCCCTGGACCTGTGGGAAACCTGAGATCTGCGCATATCCCAACGCTTGCTACCTGGCTTTCCTGATCCTGGGTGAAACGTACAAAGTTTTGTGCCTTTGCGAATATGGCGCCCGTGACCTCCTAGATGCATTTGGGTGTGGCGCTTGCAAGATCGCACAGGGGCCACCTGTGGAGTGCTGGAAGGAGTCACTGGTATAAAAATAGAGCGCTGCTGTCACTTTCACAGCCATATGCAGTGGATGCCCTTCATGTCCCCATGGCATCAAATCCTGCAGCAGGTGACATATGTGACCATAAGACCATAAGACATAGGAGCAGAAATTAGGCCATTCGGCCCATCGAGCCTGCTCTGCCGTTCAATCCTGAGTGGATAAACCCTGTTGCCCTGTAGCTAGCCCCTGACTTGACGTTCATCAGCATGATGCAATACACATGTTTGCATGCCAGCTGCACATTGACTCCAGACCAGAATCCAGGCACATGTGCTCAGTGGGCCTAACATAAGAGGTATGCTGCCACAAAGAACATTACAGAGCACACTTCTGGCATCCTCAAGCAACCCCTCTGCTACCTGGACCACTCTGGAAGAGCTGTTCCAGGACATGGCTGAGTAGGTATCAGGACTTGGTGTGGTACGCTGCATGCTGCATAATTTGGTCATTATAAAGAAACAGCTATTGCCATCAGTTATCAAGTGAGAAGCTAAGGAGCAGAAACATGAGAAAAAGGAGGAAGAAGAAGAAATGAAGGAGGAGGAGGAAGTACAAGAGGCATTGGAAGAAGAGGGTGAGAGGCTACACTGTGAGCATCCCTTCCTTCCTGGGTGCTATGTGATCAGATTATTCATGAGCAGTAGCAGTAACCTCAGCTACACCTCCCCATCCATCTGGTGTCCCAGTTTACCTTTTCTATCTTGTGGCCACCTACATCATCGTCCTTCTGACATCACAATATTAAAAGCCACCAGAAATGTAAAACCAAGTCTAATTTTTATAAATTCACACAATAAATAATGTGTGCAGTATTAAACTAATCATTCTTGTGCACCCCCTTAATGTCTATCATCCCTGTACCTTTGCCTATTCTTGTGCTCCTACGGGCTGCTTTCCCAGTGGCTGCAGCATGGACAGGGAACGGCTTCTGGTCTTTTCTCATCTATTCATCCACAACATATGGGCATCACTGGCGTTAATTTGCCCAACCCAAATTGCCCTTGAGAAGGTAGCTGAGCCATCACCTTGCACCACTGCAGTCTGTAAGGTGAAGGTACACCCATAATGTACTTGGGTAGGGAGTCACGATTTTAGTCCGGCAATGATATATTTCCAAATCAAGTTGCTGTGTGACTTGGAGGGGAATTTGGAGGTGATGGTGTTCCCCTGTGGCTGCTGCCCTTATTCTTGCAGGTGGTACAGCTCCAAAGTTTTGGAAGTGCTGTCGGAAAAGCTTCAGTGAATGACTGCAGTGAAACTTGTGGAAGGCACACACTGCAGCCACATTGCACTGGCAGTGTAGTGAATTCTTAATGTGGTGAACTGGGCACAGATCAACAGGCTGCTTTGTCCTGGATGGTGTCTAGCTTCTTGAATGTTGTTGGAGTTGCACTTATCAGGTAAGTGCAGAGTATTCCATCACATTCCTGCCTTGTGCCTTGTAGATGGTGGACCGGTTTTAGAGATTCAGAATGTGATTTACTCAGAAAACACAGCCTCTGATTTGGCCTAGTCACCACAACATTTATGTTGATGCTCTAGTTAGGTTCCTGGTCACTGTTAGTATTGATGTGTGGGATTTGACAATGGTAATGTCATTGAATGCCAAGGAAAGGTGGCTAATCTCTATTGGAAATAGTCATTGCCTGGCATTTGTGCAGTATGAATGTTGCTTGCCACTTACAAGCTTACAAGCCTGAATGTTGTCTAAGGCCTAGCTGCATTCAGGCACAGATTGTTTCATTGTCTGAGGAGTTTTGAATGGGAACTGCACACTGTGTAATCATCAGCTGGTGTCCCCATTTCTGACCTCATGACAGAGGGAAGGTCATTGATGAAACAACTGAAGATGGTTGGACCTAGGACACTACCCTGAGGAGCTCTTGCACCGAAGTCCTATGCCTGAGATGACTGACCTCCTACGACCACACCATCTTCCTTTGTGCTAGGTATGATTCCAACTGCTGAAGAGTCTTCTTCCCAATTTGCATTAACTTCAATTTTACTAGAGTTCCCAGATGTCAAACTCAGTCAAAGGTTGCCCTGATGTCAAGAACAGACACGCTTATGTCACCTACAACTGAAAAGATTACAGATGATCTTGGAGGGTGACTTCAAGCAGCTCTGGGCCTAGAGTACATGTAGTCTAAAGGGTTAACAGAAGGGATGTGACATCAGTCAGTCATGTGTTAGACTCAAGAGGGAGAGGTTGGAACACCATGCCCAGGAGCAACCAGCCTACCCTGTAACCTGTTTAAATGTAGTACTAATAAACAAGTGTTAAGCAGATACCAGAGTATGACTATAGTCTGTCTAATAATTAAGAATCCACAGATTCCAGCTCAGAACAGTACACATTTTCAAACTGCACCGTTTCAGCCTGGGTTGTAGTAGACTCTGCCCTACCATCCAATCTTAATTTGCACATTCGTTTAGATAATATCACCAACTTTAACTTTAACACCTATGTGTTCTTTTGTATTATTGTAGTAGACTAGGCTGACTGGCTGAGGAGCAACAGCCATGGCATTGACAGGCAGGGTGGAATCATCCTCAAAGAGGACAACAAGTTCCTCTTCCAGTCCTTAGGCACTGCTCCTGTAAACAACGACGATCGAAAGATTGTGATTAATGCCTCTGGAGTGCTACAGGAGATCAACTTGTATGTATAAATTACATATATGAAGTAACAAAAAGAAGTTTAAGCAGAACTTTCATCCCTGAATTTAGATGACATTCACAAATGAAATATAATGTGAACCCAACAGTTAAATTATAGCCTTGTCTCAATCCTAGAAACCTGTCCTATACAGAAAATAGAAAACAAACTTATCAATCACTGACAAAGACCTTCTAATGCTATAATACTTATGGCACAACGTTATTTGCCTTCAGGTGAAATGTTTTGATCAGCTATAATATCTTTCATCTAATGCCATACAAAATTTAGTCTTGTAACCAGATTAAAGTCACCAACAGCAACTGAATCCCAGCCCTTCAAACTGTTCCCATTATTCAATACGCTCTATGATTCAACATTGAGGACTTCATAGTTACACTGCCAAGCCTCAGAATGCAAGCTGTAGCACTACCTTGTGACAGTCAGCAGAATGGTCAATATACACCCATTGTGAGCAAAGCTATCACTCTTTGTGCCCTGTTAATAAGTCCAGCCTCATCTAAGCCCTAACTATGGGAGGATCTGTTCCTCCGTCTGTTCAGCTATATCAAGGCTAAGCACTAACCCTAGAAGCTCAGAAGCTAAGTGGTTACTTCTTGTGTAAGCATATATACATCAAATAAATATGACCATGCTTGTTAGTAAGAATCAAGATCTAGAAGGCATCCTTAAAGGTCATACAATTCTTTGATTGGAAAATGTTGAAACCTCAACTATTATCCTAATAATCACATTGTGGGCAAGATTACATTATGGTACATGATATGGTCAGTGTGCTTCTATCAAAAAATGTTAATGGTTGCACTATATTGTGATTTAAATAAGCCTCTGTCATGTATATTTAAAACTGTCTCTCTGTAGCCTTAATTATCTCAGCCCACGGGGAGAAGGAGTATCTCCCAAGCTCGGGAAAGGAATGAAAGCCTTGCACGTTGACAGTCATGACGGCTGTCACTGCTTGTCCAGATTTCTTGTAAAATTTACATTGAAAAACAGCTCTGAAAGAGAATCAATGTTTGCATCCTATTTCCCGCACCTGGAGTAATAACAATTTTTAAAATGGCCTCCCCTCCACTTCAGTAAAAAAGATTAATAGGAGACGCAACAAGGTGTTAGTTACTACTTAAGTTTGTTTAGTCAATGATTTTCATTTGGCCAAAATAGTGTCACTCTGACATCTACTCTAAAGAATAAGCTCTGATCAGTCAATCATTTCAGATTGTGTTATGCTTTAATCTCATCTCAGCTACAATTATTGCTGAAATTTCATCCAGCAGAGTTTAACAAACTCAGAAACAGAGCACAGGTAGCTTGCAACCATGGTGTTTGAAAACATTCATTTAATTTTGTATGGCTACGAATATTCAGTACTAATTACTTGTGGTGTAAGTTAATCTTTTCATTTTCCAAACAACTTTCTGTCTTATCTTCCTCTGTCCAGAATGGAATTGTCTTTCATTTTAACAATCTGGCCCCTCATACAGAAGCTATTGAGAAATTGGCTGCTTTTTGGGAAAATAGTTGTCTTAGGAGCTCCATCTAATATTTACCTAAACAATGGTGAACTACAAATAAATTATTTTCAGCCCTGGGAAATCCACAGTGATTCTGGGGGGAGTTTCTATATGAGTGCCCCTTACAAGGCCATCATCATATTGGGTCAGGAACTCCCTGCTTCAACTGTTAGCATGACTTCAACCCTCAAATGGATGATGCAGATTTGCTTGGTCATAACAGACCCAGTGGTAGGCTTGGAATCCACCTGAGAATAGAGGCCTGGGTCACGCTTTGGGTTCCTGAAGATTTCACACAATTTTTAAGTTTTGTTTTTGTGTCCCCTTTTGGAAGGGGTGACTCCACCTTGGCTGGAATTTTACCAACATGCTGTGAGTCCCACTGCCAAGTCCAAATGCGGGTCTTGAGCCCATGTGGGTGAACAGAGGGACCACAGACAGGATTTTCCTGCCAGTGGCCAGTATGAGGCCGCTCCCGGGACTAGCATCCAATTAAGGATGGCAGCCAGCCTCTCCAAGTTGCCAGCCCAATCAAAGGAATCACAGCTCTTCAGCTTTGGCAATTGCCATAGTTAGAGGCAATCACTGCTGGGACTGCAGGGAGAAGGAGAGGGCGCCTCCAAAGTGAGACACTCTCGATGGGCCAGTAAGAATTTTTAAAAATCTGCCAGGACTTGACAGGCCCCTATGATTGGTGGGGTGAACATTCCAGCGGTAGCTTCAGGGAAGAGGCCACCAATCCCTCAATCCCATGTGGTTGTACCTAGTGGTCTCCCCATGCAGTAGGGTGTCTATTCTGACACCAATAAAATGGGAGGATGTAAAGTGACTGTTAATAGACCAATTAATTGGATTGTTTGGACACCTGCCACCAGTTTCTGCCTTTTGGAATATCCCATGGTGGCTGGAAGATGTTAAGCTTCACCGCTGTTGCCTTCTGCCACCATTTTCTTTTGTTAATGGGATATGGGCATCATTGGCTAGGCCAGCATTTATTGCCCATTCATAGTTGCCCTTGAGAAGGTGGTGGTGAGCTGCCTTCTTGAACTGCTCCGGTCCAAATGGTTTGGGAACACCCACAGTGCTGTTAGGGAGGGAGTTCCAGGATTTCAACCCAGCGACAGTGAAACAACAGCGATATATTTCCAAGTCAGGGTGGTGAGTGGCTTGGAGGGGAACTTGCAGATGGTGGTGTTTCTATGTGTCTGTTGCCCTTGTCCTTCTAAATGCTAGTGGTCGTGTGTTTGGAAGGTGCTCTCTAAGGAGGCTTGGTGAGTTCCTGGAGTGCATCTTGTAGATGGGTCACACTGCTGCTACTGTGCATTGGCTACTTTGTCCTGGATGGTCTCAAACTTCTTGAGTGTTGCCAGAGCTGCACTCAACCAGGCAAGTGGAAAGTATTCCATCACACTCCTGACTTGTGCCTTGTAGATTGGGGACAGGCTTTGGGGAGTCAGGAGGTGAGTTACTTGCTGCTGGATTCCCAGCCTCTGACCTGCTCTAGTAGCCACAGTATTTATATGGCTAGTTGTTATGTTCCTTCTGTCAGGTCACTTTGCTCAGCAAACATGGTTGCACACCTATCTACTGGTAAATGAATTGGTAAACAAGATACTGCAGATGCAGAGGCCAATGTAAGATGAAGCACATACAAGTAACAGAGCACTAACGCATGTGTGCCTCTCCAACCAGACCCTATTCTAAACTACTGATTAACACTGTAGCCCACGCTACTCAGCAATTGGGTAATACAATCACATGGTCAACCTGCTCACATTCTCTTAAAGGTGTATTGCACCTCAGATTACCACATCCCTCCCCCTTTACTCAAAAGTGCAATTTATAATCTTTACAATAAATCAGCTATTTACATAAATAAACTATTTACAAATTCAGTCTCTCTGGAGGCTTCTTCAAACATGTTGAACATTGTAGTTCTACGACTTCGGATGGTTTATCCGAGGCCTCCCTCTCAGGAGCCATCTGTCCACTAGGCTCTCCAGTGGGAACCTGTAAATTTGTCTCTTCGACTCTCTCAGGCACAATGGATCCTACAGGCAATTCCAAACCAAGGGGAGTGCCTTCCACATGTGATATAGATTCCAATGGGAATGCTTTCGCCCTCTTTCGGGCCCAATCGCACTCTTACTGCCCAAACTCCCCTCCTCCCCTTCACCCCCCCTCCCACCAATCAGCTCCAAGTTCAACAATATGAGGATCAACTGTCAGGAAGGTTCTCAAAATCAGGATGTTGGGCAAGGCTAAATTCAACACGGTCTGATCAGCCTCCTACTGTATATAGAAACAATTTCCGGGGCCTTGTTAGTAGTTCCGCTTTCTCTTCCTACGTGTCTTCTTTTGGTGGGTTTTCTTCTTGACAGCGCTGACTTTAATTTCGGACTTCTTTTCCATTTCCCTGTTGGCCACACTAGGCTGGGGTATAAGCTCAACTTGCATGAACTTGTTCATTGAGTCTTCAAGCATTTCCTCAACTGTCAGCTCCTTTGAAAACTCAGGGGCCTCTATTTCTAAAACTTCTTGGCTTTCACATTGATGATTCTTCCGCTCTTCCATTTCTGTTTCATATTTGTTGGTTGTTTCCTGGAGCATTAAGCATTGTTGTGTTTTCTCGGCTAATTTATTCTTCATCTTGGCCAGAGAAATGCTTTCTGTTCTTCCTTGTACCTTTTTAGTGGTACAAATTGGGATGTTAGGGAATCTTTCAATGTGCAAAAGTCCTTCAGCAGGTTTTCTTTCTCTTTTTGGAGGTTACTGACTTCAACTTGAACTCTGTCCTAAAACATCACCTCTACAAGTTCCTTTTGTTAAGCCTTTACAGACTCCTTTTTCCAAACAGTGACATTTCCTGCTTCTGACTGAGATCTCAGCAGTGCCTCAAGATTAATCTCTTTTAACCAGTTTCTTCCGAGGAGACTCGGTCCTCTGCCTGCTATCACTATTAGGGGTAGATTAACAGACTGATTTCCATACTGTACTGGAACCTTGCATGCATCTTTTACTTGTATGGCCTCACCAGTATACGTCTTTATTTTAGCACCTGAATTTTCCAGATTTAGTGAGTGATCGCCTCTATTCAGATATTTGAATTTATGTTCCGCTATAACTGTCGCGGATGCCCCTGTATCCACTTCCATTCTGATGAGTTTTCCGTTGACTTTCACTGTCACGTAGATTGGCTCTGTTTTACCCATTTCTAAATTGTGTAGTGAGTAAATATCTGACTCTGTTTCTTCTGGTTCCTGTACTCCATGGATTTCATGATTTCTACCCTTTGGTTTCAAATTTTGTCTCAATCTGTATTCACAATATTGCATAATGTGCCCATTACGATGGCAGTAGAAACATTCGATTCTTTTCAATTGTCGTTCGTTTGCAGGCTGTCTGGTTCCATTTATGCCATTGTAATGCGGGTGTTCTCTGTTAAAACACTGCTTTTTTGCTGGTCAGTTAATGGCCACTGTTTCCCATCTTTCCGAGGAGCCCTGCGCTTCCACGCCATTTGAAACCAGTGCTTCCCTCCCGACATGAAGGACGGCGCCATTTTGTGCTCCCTTGATTGCTTCTGAATCCCTGACTGCACTTTCCATTGCGAACGCCAACTCCAGCGCCTTGCTGAGGTCTAAATTCGTTTCTGACGAATGGCAGCATTGTTAATCCCACATATTAATTGATCTCTTAACATGTCGTTCATCAACAACCCGATCTCACAGTGCTCTGTCAGTTGTTTTAAGGCTGCTACGTAGCAGCAACTGTCTCCCTAGGGGCGCAACACCGTGAATTAAATTTAAAACCCTGCGTTGTTACCGAGGGTTTCAGCTGAACGTGACTTTTCACAAGGTTTCTCAACTCATCAAAACTCTTGGAATCTGGGGAATTGGATGCCATTAGAATATGAATTGGGCCGTACATTTAACTACCACATGTCAATAAGAGGATCGCCCACCTCTCCTCCTCCCTTGCTATGTCGTTGGCCAAAAAGAAGAACGCAAGATGTTCAATATAATGTGACCAGTCATCGGTGGTCTGATCAAATGGTTCAATATACTCAAACTGTGGCATACTGGAGAGGGATAACTTTGACGACTATGGTGAGGGCTGTACTTACAATTGGCCTGCAAGGCACAGCTGATTCACTTCAGTGGAATTTTCGCAGCTTACCTTGGTGTCGCCAGCAGGTTGTGTTTTGCCTCATTGCCAGTTGTTATGTTCTTACTGTCAGGTCACTTTGCTCAGCAAAGTCGGTTGCATGCCAATCTACTGGTGAGTGAGTTGGTAAACAAGATACTGCAGACGCAGAGACAAAGAGACAAATGTAAGATGAAGCACATGCTGTTTATTTACACAAGTCACAGAGAACTAACGTATATGCTTCTCCAACCGGACCCTATTCTAAACTACTGACTAATATTGTAGCCCACTCTACACGGCAATTGGGTAATACAACCATGTGGTCAATCTGCTCACATTCTCTTAAAGGTGTACTGCACCTCAGATTACCACACTAGTCCACTTCAGTTTCTGGTCTGTGGTAACCCCAGGCTGTTGATAGTGGGGGATTCAGCGATGGTAATGCCATTGAATAGCAAAGGGTGAAGGTTGGATTCTCTCTTGTTGGAGCCTGGCACTTGTGTGGCACAAATGTTACTTGCCACTGTCAGCCCAAGCCTGGATATTGCCGCATTTGGAAATGGACTGCTTCAGTATCTGAGGAGTTGTGAATGGTGCTGAACATTGTGCAATCATCAGTGAACATCCCCGCTTTTGACCTTATGATGGATGGAAGGTCATTGGTGAAGCAGCTGAAGATGGTTGGGTCTAGGACTACCCTGAAGAAGTCCTGAGTGATGTTCAAGAACTGGGATGATTGACCTCCAACAACCACAACTGTCTTCCTTCGAGCTAGGTATGACTCCAGCCAGTGGAGAGTTTTCCCTTGATTGCCATTAATTTTGGTTTTGCTAGGGCTCCTTAATGCCACACTCAGTCAAATGCTGCCTTGATGTCAAGGTCAGTCACTCTCACCTCATCTCTGGAGTTCAGCTCTTCTGGCTATGTTTAAACCAAGATTGTAATGAGGTCAGGAGCTGAGTGACCCTGGTGGAACCCAAACTGAGTGTCAGTGAGCAGGTTATTGCTGAGCAAGAGCTGCTTGATTGCATTGTTGATGAACCCTTCCATTACTTTATTGATGATCGTGAGTAGACTGATGGGGCAATAATTGGCCAGGTTGGATTTGTCCTGCTTTTTGTGTACAAGACATACCTGGGCAATTTTCCACATTGCCGGACAGATGCCAATGTTGTAGCTGTACTAGAACAGCTTGGCTAAGGGTGTGGCAAGTTCAGATCATGTGGAGTGAACTGAATTGACTGGAGACTAGCAACTGTGATGCCGGGGACCTGTGGTGGAGGCCGAGATGGATCATCCACTCAGCATTTCTGGCTGAAGATTGTTGCAAATGCTTTAGCCTTATCTTTTGCACTGATGTGCTGGGCTCCCCCATCGTTGAGGATGAGGATATTTGCAGAGCCTCCTCCTCCAGTGAGTTGTTTAACTCTCCACCACCATTCACGACTGGATGAGGCAGGACTGCAGAGCTTAGACCTGATCCATTAGTTATGGAATTGCCTAGTTCTGTCTCTCACTTGCTGTTTACGTTGTTTGGCACACAAATATTCCTGTGTTGTAGCTTCACAAGGTTGACACCTCATTTTTAGGTATGCCTGATGCTGAACTCTTCATTGAACCAGGGTTGATTGCTGGTTTGGTGGTAATGATAGAGTGGGGGCTGTGCCCGGCTCTGATGTTACGGATTGTGGTTGAGTACAATTCTGCTGCTGCTGATGGCCCACAGCGCCTCATGGTTGACTAATCTTGAGTTGCTAAATCTGTGCAAAATTTACCCCACTTAATACGATGGTAGTGTCACACAACACAATGGAGGGTATCCTCAATGTGAAGACAGCACTTCGTCTCCACAAGGACTGTGCGGTGGTCACTCCTATCAATACTGTCATGGACAGGTGCATCTGCAGCAGGCAGGTTGGTGAGGATGAGGTCAAGTATGTTTTTCCCTTTTGTTGGTTCCCTCACCACCTGCCACAGTCACAGTCTAGCAGTTATGTTCTTTAGGACTCGGCCAGCTCAGTCAGTAGTGATGCTACTGAGCCATACTTGGTGATGGACATTGAAGTCCCCTGCCCAGAGTATATTCTGCACCCTTGCCACCCTTAGTGCTTCCTCCAAGTGATGTTCAACATGGAGGTGCACTGATTCATCAGCTGAGGGAGGGTGGTACATTGTAATCAGCAGGAAGTTTCCTTGCCCATGTTTGACCTGATGCCCTGAGACGTCATGGGGTCCAGAGTCGATGTTGAGGACTCCCAGGGCAACTCCCTCCCGACTGTATACCACGGTGCCGCCACCTCTGCTGGATCTGTCCTGCTGATGGGACAGGGCATACCCATGGATGGTGATGGTTGTTCCTGGGACATTATGACTCTGAGTATGACTACGTCAGGCTGTTGCTTGACTAGCCTGTGAGACAGCCATCCCAATTTTGGAACAAACCAAATGTTAGTAAGGAGGGTCGACAATGCTGAGTTTGCCATTGTCGTTTCTGGTGCCTAGGTTTCATTCCTTTTAGACTTTTTAGCAGTTTGACACAAATGAGTGCTAGGCCATTTCAGAATCGACTACACTGCTGTGGGTCTGAAGTCACATGTAAGCCAGGCCAGGTAAGGTTGGCAAATATCCTTCCCTAAAGGGCATTAGTGAACCAGATGGGTTTTTAGGGCCTTATTCATGGTCATCATTAGGTTTTTAATTCCATATTTTTATTGAGTTCGAATTCCACCATCTGCCATGGGTCACCAGAGCATTACCCTGGGTTTGCTGGATTACTAATCCAGCAACAATCCCACTACGCCACTGTGTCCCCTTAAAGTTTTCCAACCTTCCCGCCTCCCAGCCTATCTCCAGATGGTTGGTAAAATCCCAGTCCTTAATCCTAAGGGCGAAAGCTGCTAAAACTTCCTACCCCTCAGCCGAGGCACATAGACAGGATTTTTTAAGTTGATGTGTATGGCAGGTGCCCAAATGCATCCCAATGGCACAGGAACCAGGCATTTTCAGGCAAATTAGGAGTCCTTCCCAACCATGCAAAGTTCATGAGGGTCGGGAGCAGAAATTCACAACACCCATGGTCTGGGGGTTATTGTCAAATTCAAAGTTGCATGGATTTTCAGGGCCATTGTTTAACTTCAGGCCTTGGTTATGAACATTCAATTATCTGCATTTGTGTCTTTGTTTTGAATTGATTTGTATAAACCATCGAAGAAAGTCTTATTATAAAATCTTACAGCACAAAAGGAGACCATTCAGTCCAACATACCTGCACTGGCTCTCTGAGCTATCCTTTTTTTATTCATTCATGGTGTGTGGGCTTCGCTGGCTAGGCCAGCATTTATTGCCCACCATTAGATGCCCCTGAGGAGGTGGTGGTGAGCTGCCTTCTTGAACAGCTGCAGTCTATGTGGTGGTGTAGGTACACCCAAAGTGCTGTTAGGAAGGGATATCCAGGATTTTGACCCAGCAACAATGAAGGAACAGCGATATTTTTCCAAGTCAAGATGGTGACTGGCTTGGAGGGGAACTTCCAGTTGGTGGTGTTCCCATCTATCTGCTGCCCTTGTCCTTCTAGATGGTGGTGGTCGTAGGGTGGAAGGTGCTGTCTAAGGAGCCTTGGTGAATTACTGCAGTGCATCTTGTACTCACTGCTGCCAATGTGCGCCGGTGGTGGAGGGAGTGAATGTTTGTGGATGTGGTGCCAATCAAGCGGGCTGCTTTGTCCTAGATGGTGTCAAGTTTCTTGAATGTTGTGGGGGCTGCACTCATCCAGGCAATTGGAGAGTATTCCATCACACTCTTAACTTGTGCCTTGTAGAATGTGGACAGACTTTGGGAGTCAGGAGGTGAGGTATTTATCACAGAATTTCTAGCCTCTGACCTACTCTTGTAGCCACAGTATTTATATGGCTAGTCCAGTTCAGTTTCTGGTCAATAGTAACCCCCAGGATGTTGAGAGTGGGGGATTCAGTGATGGTAATGCCATTGAACATTGGATTCTCTCTTGTTGGAGATGGTCATTGCCTGACACTTGTGTGGCACAAATGTTACTTGCCACTTGCCAGCCCAAGCCTGGATATTGTCCAGGTCTTGCTGCATTTGGACATGGACTGCTTCAGTATCTGAGGAGCTGTGAATGTTGTTGAACATTGTGCAATCATCAGCGAACATCCCCAGTTATGACCTCATGATGGAAGGAAGGTATTGATAAAGCAGCTGAAGATGGTTGGGCCGAGGACATTACCCTGGGTGACTCCTGCAGTGATGTCCTGGAGCTGAGATGACTGACCTCCAATAACCACAATCTAAATGCTAGGAGAGTTTTCCCCCTGATTCCCATTGACTCCAGTTTTGCTAGGGCTCCTTGATGCCACACTCGATCAAATGTGGCCTTGATATCATTGAGCAGTCACTCTCACCTCACCTTGGGAGTTCAGCTCTTTTGTCCATGTTTGAACCAATGCTGTAATGAGGTCAGGAACTCAAACTGGACAACAGTCAGCAGGTTATTGCTAAGCAAGTGCTTTTGATAGCACCATTGATGACCCCTTTCATTACTTTACTGATGATCAAGAGTAGGCTGATGGGGCAGGAATTGGCCGGGTTGGATTTGTCCTGCCTTTTGTGTGTAGGAATACCAGGACAATTTTCCACATAGCTGGGTAGATGCCAATGGTGTAGCTGTACTGGAACAGCTTGGCTAGTGGCAAGGCAAATTCTGGAGCACAAGTGTTCAGTACTATTGCTGGGATATTGTCAAGGCCCATAGCCTTTCCACTATCCAGTGCCCACAGCCATTTCTTGATATCATGCAGAGTGAATTGAATTGGCTGAAGACTGGCATCTATAATGCTGGGGATCTCTGGAGGAGGCCAAGATAGATCATCCACTTTGCACTTCTGGCTGAAGATTGTAGCAAATGCTTCAGCCTTATCTTTTGTACTGATGTGCTGGGCTCCCTCATCATTCAGGATGGGGATACTTATGGAGCTTCCTCCCCCAGTGAGTCGTTTAATTGTCTACCACCATTCACGACTGGATGTGGCAGGACTGCAGAGTTAAGATCTGATCCATTAGTTGTGGTATCGCTTAGTCCTGTCTATCACTTGCTGCTTATGCTGTTTGGCATGCAAGTAGTCCTGTGTTATAGCTTCAACAAGTTGACACCTCATTTTTAGGTATGCCTGGTGCTGCTCCTGGCATGCCCTCCTGCACTCTTCATTGAACCAGGATTGATCCCCTGGCTTGATGGTAATGGTAGAGTGGGGGATATTCCGGGCCATGAGGTTACAGATTGTGTTTGAGTACAATTCTCCTGCTGCTGTTGGCCCACATTGCCTCATGGACACCCTGCCTTGAGTTGCTAGACCTGTACGAAATCTATCCCTTTAGCACGGTGGTACTGCCACACAACACAATTAAGGGTATCTTCAATGTGAAGGTAGGACTTTGCCTCCACAACAACTGTGTGGTGGTCACTCCTACTGATACTGTCATGGACAGATGCATCTGCAACAGGCAGGTTAATGAGGATGAGGTCAAGCATGTTTTTTCCTCTTGTTGGATCCCTCACCACCTGCCACAGACCCAGTCTAGCAGCTATATCCTTTAGGACTCAGCCAGCTCAATCAGTAGTGGTGCTACCGAGCCACCCTTGGTGATGAACATTGTAGCCTCCCACCCAGAGTACGTTCTGCGTCCATGTCAACCTCTGTGCTCCCTCCAAGTGGTGTTCAACATGGAGGAGTACTGGAGTACTGAGGGAGTGCAGTATGTGGTAATCAGCAGGAGGTTTCCTTGCCTATTATTCTCTTCCCTTGCTTTTTCCTCCATAGCCTTGCAATTCCCTTTGAAAGTTATCAATGAATCTTCTCCCACCACCCTTTCAGGCAGTGTCTTCTTGATCATAACAATTCACTGTGTAAAATAAAAGCTCATCATCTCTGTTCCGGTTCTTTTGCCAATATCTTAAATCCGGGCCTTCTGGTTACTGATCGACCTACCAGTGAAAATAGTATCCCCATAATCACCCTATTAAAATCCCTACAATTTTGAACCTCCGTATTAAATCTCCCCTCAACCTCTGGTCTCAGGAGAACAATGCGCACTTCTGTAGTCTCACCACTGGAAACATTCTGGTAAATCTCCTTTGCACACCTTTCAAGATCTAGATATCCTTAAATTGTGGTGCCCTGAATACCTTTTTAAAAATCAAAGTTTATGGAGTTGCCCTTTGCGCTCAGTGCATATGCACACCACCTAGTGTGCCAATGAGCCATTCAAACCTGGAATGTCCAAGATTTGACTCCTGAGATAGCTGAACACAAATGTGACAGGAATGATGGGAGTACAACTGGTTTCAACCCCTCCTAGCAACGCACATGCTCATTAGGCCAACAGGGAGTCTGGCAAGATAATCAGATAGTATTTATGACAACTGGAGCCCAGAACAACATAAACTCTTAAATCATCTTGCTTAAAACAATCAATTCATTGTGAGGCGCTGATCATTTTGAGAACTTACTGATGGTGCAGATAGAATCAGGAACAAGGGGTGTGTGAGCACCTAGGTTGAAGCTACCATTACAGAGTCACAGCAACAGGAGAATCAGACAGGTTTGAGGCAAGTTTTTATGTTTGTTTTGCTTTGTGCATGTATTTTTGTTGGCTACAATGATTCTGTATGGAATGTGTTTGCATAGGCTCAATCCACTTCCTTGTATATAAGCCCACAGCAGAAAATTATCCATGAGTTGTTAAATATTGGTAGCTTATTCTGATGTTAGTGTCAAGCTTGGTATCAGAGTACTTGGACTATGTGGCCAATTTGTACTTGACCTGATGTCCTCAGTACAGGCACTGAGTGGCAAAAGTCTCGAAAATTTCCATTTTTCAGCACAAACATACTTCATTTTCATTCATATAATAATTATCTTATGGAAGGAAAAGTGCTGTAAATGATTAAAGAGTTCACTGGCAGAGTCCTGGGGCAAAAAAAAAGAATCACTGCATATTTGGCGAGTAGGATTTTTTAAAAATATAAAACTCGGTCCAATTAATATGCTGTTTTAAAAACATTTATTTGCGCTTTAACCAGAAGAACCAAATCTTAAGTCATAAAAATGTTGATACAGTCAAGAAGCTAGCCAATGGAGCAAAAAGATCTTCAGCAAGGGACAAAGGTGTATTGAGTACAGGAAGAAAACACAGGAGAAAATTAAATTATTGAAGATGGAAGATTAACCATGTTAGTTAGAAGCTGGTGGGTTGTTTTATTTTCCAGCTCACCTAACCTGGAAAATAACTTACCCCCCAGCAAGACAGAGAGTTGAATATTGTAGCCCCGAGCAGTCATACCTTTCACTCATAACTCCTCCTCACTGGTGAGATGTCCTTTATATAAATAATCTAGTTTACATTCTGTAGATTCTAATATCACAACCCTCTGAATTTCAATGAATATCCACCTCACAATGCCGCAGAGTATAAGATTATTAAGTAACTGAAACCACACAATATTGAATTTGAATAGAATGAGGCTAATGGTATGTTAAATCACAAGATCTCGAAGTGACAGCGAATATTGAAACTGAATGATAAGTGAGAGTGGTGTGAAAAAAGGATGTGGTTTATTATGATAATGAAGTTTCAGCATGTTTAATGCTGAAATAGTGGACAGAGAGCTGATTAAAGTATGGAGAACAACTAAGGACTTTAATGAGGTTCAAGTCCCCTAACCAGGTATTAAACACACTGAAATGTTCCTTATCATGACCATTTTAATAAGGTGGATATTACTGTGCCACACATTAATATCTGCTGTTTTGCCATTCGAAACATTGGGTCCAAGTACTAGAAATATTAGACAATAAGTAAACAGCTTTTATATTTGACACACTTAATATTACATTCACGTAGTGAAGAAAAATTATTGTGTTTTTGTGAACTGACACAATTTTTTTAAAAAATCAGTGCTGGCCACAATACTTATTTTTGAATTGTCTAAGTTAGGAAAGTAAATTTGTGTTCCAGTGTGATCTAAAGAGTATGGAGAAACCAGTAAGATAAAGAATGGGAAATGAAAATCCATAGGTCCTAAAATTGTTCCAGGGTTCTTCTCCTAAATCAATGAGAGCCTGGTGAAACCTTCAGAGGAGAAATGTGTGTAAATGAATAAAAATGGCTATTTACCTTTTCTCTGGGAGCTCTGCTGGAGTGAGAAAACAATGGAATCCTGGTGGAATTTAATACCCATAATGTTCCTTCAAAATGCCTGCTATACAACTCCCACTGGCTCAATGGTATATGCATCACATGGTCTAGTGTTGAGTCATACACATCAGGATGGTTCCATGTTAGATCCCCAATCTCTGCTGATTTAGCTGATTCCAGTAACAGTGAACTAAATTCAGCCTGGAGCAAATTGCAGACATTGCTAATACTGGCATGTAATTTAGCTGAAAATTGTTGATACTGGGGTGAAGGTAGGATCACTGTATGACTGTACTGTAATGCCTTTCTTGGTGTAAACTTTCATTGTCTAACTTACTTTTGACGAATGGAAATTTGGGTGAGGTCCCAAAGAGCATAAATTCAAAAGATTGCAGTTTATACAATTATTTTCTAACCTGTAGGCTAACTGCAGTTTTATCAAATGGGGATTGTTCTTTACCTAATAAATTACCCTGTTCCCCTCCACCATCACGACTGCACCCTCCCCCCAGCTTCCCACCCCTGGTTCTGTTGGTGAGCACCATTCTTTAAGTTGCCCCTTGATCTTTTTCACCAATGACTCGGCGAGAAAATGCAGCAGAAGCATGCAGACAAGAAGATCCCAGATTCTGTCAGTGGTTCATCAGACTTATATGATCTCATCTGATTAGCAATGGAGCACTCCAACTGATCTCAGCACCCCTGAGCTAGGGAGGAAACAAAAACAGCCAAGATATCTGGTCATAATCAATGTTCCATTATCCATGATTGTAAGTGTATATGCAGACAGATCAGGCCTGGTTCTAATTCCATCCACTGTCAAAAGCTTGCCAATTCTCTATGTCTAATACAACAACATAACTTGCATTTATATAATGCTATTAATGTAGAAAATTTCCCAAAATAGAGGCATAATCAAGACAAATAGACATTAAGCCAGAGAAGCCGATATTAGGAGGGATAACCAAAAACTTGGTCAAAGTGGTGCATTTTAAACAATGTCTTAATAGAGGAGAGGAAAGTGAAGAGGTTTAGGGAGGAAATTCCGGAATGTAGGGCTAAATGGCGGGAGGCAAAGCTACCATTGATGGGGCGGGGAGTTGAGAATGCACAAGAGGCCTGTCAGAGAAAGAAGGAGTCTATGGGGTAATAGATCTGGAGAAGATTATAAAGGTAGGGAGTGCAGTGATATGAAGGGATTTACACACAAAGATGAAAACTATATATTGACGGTATTGGGAAATGGGAAATCAATGTGGTGATAGTTAAGTGGAAGCTAGTGCATGATAATATGGAAAGCAAGGTTTTGGATGAGCTAAGTTAATTAAGGGTGAAGGATGGAAGGCTGGCCAAGAGACTATTTGAATAGTCAAGTTTTGAGCTGATAAAGGAATGCATGGAGGTTTCAGCAGCAGATGGGTTGAATTTGGTGAAAGTAGTTCATGTTATGAAGGTAGAAGTAGATGGTCTTTCTGATGATGGTGATAAGGAGTCAGAAGCTCTGATCAGTTTGGCTAGGATACTGAGTTTGCAACCAGATTATTTCAACCTGTGTGGCCTGGGAGCAGGATGGAATCAGTGGCAAGGATACCGGTGATGTTGTTTGTGGTCTTGATGAGGCCTGCTTTGCCACTGTGCCAGGTAAAAAAGCCTGATTGGAGAAATTCAGACATGAGTTACAGGAAAGACTTCATGTTCAAGAAAAGGAAGGTTGGAGATCAGGCAATCATTTGTAAGGACAGACGGGTTGAGAGGGGGGTATTTTGGAGAGGGTAATGACAGCAATTTTGAATGGGCGGAGAACACTAACTGAGAAAAGGGAACCATTTACAATGGGCCATCATTTCTGAGCTCCACAGCGTTGGATTTGGGGGGCACCCCAAAGATGTGCTGGGGTATCCCTCTCAGAAGTTCCAAGGTAAGGGTTTGCATGGCAAATGCCCAAGAGTGAAAACTTCCTCTGACAATTGCCCTGCACTGGGAACCATCTGAAAATGCGAGTTAAATCACAAACCTCAGATAGATCCGCCAGGGTTACGCCAATAGTTACCCAAAAAAAGTTAGAAGAATTAAAATCTCTTCTAACTTCTGGGTAACTATTGTAAACACCCAGACTGACCCCCACAGGACTCCCACCACACCTCTGACCCCCACCACAGGACCACCCACAAACCCCCAACCACCACCCTCGCTCCCCCCAACCCATGCCACCCCCGGTACTCCACCAACATGCCCGACACTACTCCCCTGCCCCATGGGACTCCCGGACACTACTACTCTCCCCACAATACTCCGCCACGTCCTGACCCCCTCCACAGGACTACCCAAACACCACTGACACCCCATACCATAGAACTTCCCCCACACCCTCGAATCCCTCCACAGGACTACCTCCACACACCCAATGCCCCCCACAGGACTCACCCCATACCCCCGACACTAACATCCCCACACTCCCCCCGCCCCCCCAACAGGCCTGCACCCCCCCCCCCTCCCCCCGACCTCCAATTGCCCCTGCGGGCCCAATCTGACCCCCGCCAATCTCCAACACCTCCCCGACCTCTGGTCCCCTGGCCCCCCTCACACCCCCCTGACCACTGAGCCCTCCCTCACTCTTTGCTTCCAACCCCCAACCGAACCCCAAGACAGCCGACACTCCGACCTCCTGACCTCCGACCCCCCCCCAAACCCCCCACCCACTGACCCCCAATTCCACCACCCAAACCCCCAATCTCCAATAGCCCTCACCCCTTGAACTCCATACCCCCACCCCCCACCCGAACTGCCCGGCCTCTACCCCCAACTCCACCCCACCCCCCACTCCACTGACCTCTAATCCCCCCACCCGACCTCTGACATTCTCCACACCCTATCCACTTACCTTAGACACTTCCCTTCTTCCTGGCCTGTCAATTTCATTGGGCCTTTAAACTTACCTGCTTTACTAGAGTGAGTGCCATAAAAAAGGGGGCATGGCCTCCTTGAATCTACCAGAGGTGCACTTCGCTGGGGCCTGCAAGGAGTCTTTCAATGCAGGTCCCAAGCAGCTCCGGCAATCGGAAGTGTCAGCATAATTTTCAAGGTTGGAGAGGGCATGAGGCGTTGGAGAGAGCATGAGAGGTAATATGAGAGGAATAGGAGAAAACACAGAATCAGGGCTCAGACAAAGAGGTGCCTGTCTGGTTGGTAACAGCAAAGGAAAGAAGCAGCTGAGGCAGCCAAACAGATTATCTCAATCTTAGTGATAAAGAAGTTCAGGAATATCCTCGTACTTTTATTAGAGGCAAGATTAGAATGGCAGTAGAAAGAGGCAAGGAAATGGTTGGTAGTGGTCAAAAAGAAGCTGAGTGTTTTCTTTGCTCTCCAGGATGATCCAGAAATATTGGTGGATTGGCTAAGGAGAGTGAGGCCTAATGGTGCTTGATGCATTCCAACTAGATCTGGTGATGGATAACCAAACCTTCTTCTTCTCCTCAGGCAGTCCCCTCGGGATCAAGGATGACTTGCTTCCACTCCGGTTCAATGTGTTCTGAGATATCTGATAAACCCAATGCACACTCTGAAGACTCTGCCTCTTGCAGGGCAGATGGTGCTTAAAGAGTTGGGTAAGTGGGTTTTTTGGGGTTTGTGCACTCTCTCCACCACCTCTCTTCACTTCTGCGTGTTCCCAATGGAGTCTCTCGATGTCTTTGTTGTCTTCGCAAATGAACCTTCTCTAATTTTTGGTCAGTCACAAACCAGGATTTCCCATAAGTCAGCGGGTATGTTTGACTTCATCAGGGATGATTTGAGCACATCCCTGAAGTATTTCTGCTGTCCTCCTGGAAGTCTCTTGCCGCAACCGAGTTCCAAGTAGAGCAGTTGCTTCAGGAGTCTGGTTTCAGGCATACGAATAACTAAATAAATTGTGTGCCAGAAACATTAAAGCCTAGGTTCATTCAAGCACGCTAGAGAAAGTGGTACCTGTGGGAATGTGATTCAGGACATATGAGGAAAGACTAAGATTTTTAAGTCCAATTCTAATAAAATGAGATTAAAGGAACAGACTGAAAGATAGAAAATCCAGTACTATAGTATTGAATGGAATAATTGTACAATTTATTTAACATTATTTTTTCCTGAATAAGATTATTCAGCAACAGTTTTTCTAAATTAAAACGATAAACACAAAAGACTGCCAAGCCTGTTAATCAAAAATGTATGACATGATTTGACATTTCTAATTTTCCACTATGTGCCCCAGAATCATTTATTTAAACATTGTATTGATAGTCCAGTAGTGTGAAACAGATTTTTTAGACTGCATATGAAAAAGAAGCAGATGAATATAACCTGCTTAACAAAGGGAACAGAAAATAATAGTGGTTTGTAGTATAATGTAGATTTAGTTACTAAATGGCAACAATCAATATAATATAAGGTTGATCTGAGAAGGCAGTCAAGCCGGGGCTTGTTCTGAGTGTTTGGGTGAGGTTGAATTATCCCATTCTTTTCACTTGTGTTTTTCTGTGATCTACCAGTCAAGTATGTGATTGGATTTCATCTCAACAAAACCTTAAATTACACACCTATTGTGTCTCAGCTAAGCCCAGTTTCACAGCAGTGGAGAAGGTTCCTGACTGTTCTTTTGGATGCTCTTCGATCTGTCCCCTGCTATCATACCCAGGTTGTCGAATGAATAATAGGATTAGAAACCCTCATCTACGAAATGCTGTAATTGTCACATTTGGTGGGCTGACAAAAGCAATAGCTGATGGATAGGTGCCGCACAATAGAGGGACATGTGTTCAGCTTGCACAAACCAAAGGAACTTCCCTAACAATAGAACTGAATGGAGTCTGACTGTTCTTAAATTGACAAACAATTTCAAGGTAAATTTCAAGCTTTCTAATTACATCCCAGAGCGCAAGCTCTCAGGAATCAAACATAACAAGTAATATTTGTCTCACAGCTTCTCTTGTTTTAGATTGCTACAGATGCTGCATGTCAACACTGGGAGGCTTCTTTCCAGTGGCCTTTCACACCATCACTTCAAAAATGTCTCAAACTGCTCCACAGATGTTGTGCAGTGTGTCAGCATTTGCTCTCTCCTTTGTTTTTTTAGTGGCAGCCTTATTTTAATTGTAAGTGTGTGCATTGCATATTGTGAAAGGCACCAGCCCTGACCACCATATAAAAACGACATTTAACTCAGGAAGCAGCTGATGACCCTTCCTGCTCCCTTCTTCTTCGGTGTCTCTTTCGACTATTAACACTTGAAGGGTGTAGCCTCTCAATCCCAGTTGTGTGTTCTGCATCTATTTTCTGCAATACCTGCCACGGGCGCATACTAAGGATCTGCTGGTGGGAATTCTCTCTTTTATTTTGAACTTCTCCTCAGGCTTAGCTTTGCCACTGACTTCTTGAATTTTCATCTAATCCAGTTAAAACATGCGGAACCAATTCAAACTGTATTAGTTATCCCCATTGGCAAAGCTGTATACATTGCACTAAGAATGGACACCAGATGACCCCTTTTTTTCACCTGGCAGTTCCCTTGTCAATTCTGTATCCAGATTGTGGAATACATTGGAAACCTTGCCAGCATGTACAAACGATTGTGCTGCAGGGTCATTTTCTTCCAGAATATGTTGTCACCACATCACTCCCCAGCTACAGTACTGTACTAAACTGAGCCCTTTTCTGTTCATGTGCCATGAATAACATCTTTGCCCTGTTTAGTTCCAAGCTTGCAGAGCCATAGAGCAAATACATATCAATTAATGCTGACAGTATCATACACTGCAAAGTAATTGCAAGGGAAAACATTTAGGTCTTAAATGCTGAATTCGTGATACTCAACTGTAATTTTGACATTATTTCTACCAGTGAGTAGAACAACACATTTACATTAATGTGGTCATTTAACTTCATAGCCAAAACACAAGAGAAAGATGAGAGAGGGAAACCAGGGAATTATAGACCGGTTAGCCTAACATCTGTTGTTAGGAAATTACTAGAGTCTATAATTAAGATTAGAGTGACTGAACACCTTGAAAATTTTCAACTGATCAGAGAAAGCCAGCATGGATCTTTAAAGGGTAGGTCATGCCTGAAGAACCTGACAGAATTTTTGAAGACGTGACTAAAGTAGTGGACAGGGGAATGTTTATGGATGTTATTTATATGGACTTCCAGAAGGTATTTGATAAAAGTCTCTCATAGAAGACTGTTAGCTAAAGTTGAAGGTCATGGAATTAAATGTTAGGAAATACTGACTGACAGGAACAGAGAATAAGAATAAAAGGCAGGTACTCAAACTGATATATGACCACTGTTGTTCTGCAAGGATCTGAATTGGGGCTTCAACTACTTAGTGCATTTATTAATGACTTAGATGTTGAAATGGAAAACTGCAACTCCAAGTTTGCCGATTGCCTTAAAATAGGCAGCATTGTAAGCATTGTAGATGAAAGCATAAGATATTAATAGATTAAGTGAATGGGCTAAACTGTGGCAGATAGATTTCAATATTGGCAAATTGACTTATATTTTGGACCTAAAAAGGGTAGAACAAAGTATTCTCTAAATGATGGAAGCTGGAAAAAGTGGAGGTTCAAAGACACTAAGGGTCCACATAAATTGATCATTAAACTTCAAGAACAAGTACAGAAAATAATCAAAGAAGTTAATGGAATGTTGGCTTTACACCTCAAGGGCATACGATCATACGAATTAGGAGCAGGAGTAGGCCAGTCGGTCCCTCAAACCATTCTGCCATTCAATAAGATCATGGCTAATCTGATTGTGGCCTCAACTTGACATTCCGCTTACCCCTGATAACCTTTGACTCCCCTTGCCAAGAATCTACCTACCCCTGCCTTATGAATATTCAATGACTCTGCCTCCATTGCTCTTTTTGGGAAAAGATTTCCTAAGGTTCACGAACATCTGAGAGAAAAAAAAATTCTTCTCACCTCCATCTTAAATAGGAGATCTCTTATTTTTAAACTTTGTCCCTTAGTTCTAGTCTCTCCCACAAGGGGAAGCATCCTTTCAGCATCCACTCTGTCAAGTCCCCTCAGCATCTTATACTTTCAATAATGTCACCTCACAATCTTTGAAACTCCAATTGATACAGGCCCAACCTATTCAGCCTTTCCTTGTAAGATAAACCCCCACTCCAGGTATCAGTCAAGTGAACCTTCTCCGAACTGCTCTTAAAGCATTTATATATTTTCTTAAATAAGGAGACCAAAACTGTATATATTACTCCAGATGTGCTCTCACCAACATCCTGTACAACTGTAGCAAAACATCCCTAATTTTATATTCCATTCTTCTTGCAATAAATGACATTTCATTTACCCTACTTATCACTTGCTGTACCTGCATACTAACTTTTACTGATTTGTGTACCAAGATACCCCAATTCCTCTGTACCTCAGAGTTTTGCAATCTCTCTCCATTTAAATAACATGCTACTTTTCTATTCTTCCCACCAAAGTAGACAAGTTCACATTTTCCCACATTATACTCCAATTTTTGCCCACTCACTAAACCTATATATCTCCCTTTGCAGACTCTTTATGTCTTCTTCACAATTTACTTTCCTACTTATCTTTGTGTCATCGGCAAATTTAGCAACCCTTCATCCAAGTCATTGATATACATTGTAAGTAGTTGAGGTCCCAGCACTGATCCCTGTAGCACTCCATTCATCAAGTCTTGCCAACCCAAAAAAGACCCCCTTATCCGTAATCTCTGTTTCCTGTTAGCTAACAAATTCTCTATCCATGCTAATATGTTACCCCTTACACCATGAGTTCTTATTTTGAGTAGTAACCTTTGATGTGGCACCTTGTTAGATGCGTTCTGGAAATCAAAGTACAGCACATCCACAGGTTCCCCTTTATCCATGTTGCTTGTTACTTCCTCAAAGAACTCCAATAAATTAGTCAAACATGATTTCCCTTTCACAAAACCATGTTGACTCTGCTTGATTGCATTGAAATTTTCTAAGTGCCCTGATATAACCCCTTAATAATCAATTCCAGCAATTTTCCTATGACAGAGCAGGCAAAAAGAGGACCCAGAAGCTGTCACCACCACCGAGAAGAGTGGGCAAAAAAGAATACATGGAGGCAGTATCCACCACCTACGAGAGCTATCTAATCCAATCCAGTCCAGTCTGTGGCTCCAGAGCAGAGCAGCCATGTTCTGAAAGAAATCAACGTGCAACATTACAGGAAATTAGATAAGTGATTGTTTGGTGAATATTTTGGTCATTTATCTTCAAATCTTATGTAATTTCTTCGCAATTGTAAGATTTTATTAGCTATAGTCAGGTTTACTAGCAGTGATAAAGGTTATTGGGAGTAGCAATGTTTATTAATTATAAATTAATTAAGAATAAATTAATTAACACATAATAAAGATGGCAGGGCAGGTGATGTATTGTGACTGCAGAATGTGGGAGTTTCTGGACACTGGGGCGACCTAGGAAAAACACATCTGCAGTAAGTGTCTGTAACTTGTGGAGCTTCAGCTTAGAGTTATTGAGCTGGAGGCCGAGCTGCAGACATTGTGATGCATCAGCGAGGAGGAAAGTTATTGGACACTTTGTAACAGGAAGCAGTCACACCCCTTAGGATAGGGTCTTCTGATTTGTTCAGTGGTCAGGAACAGGAGAGTGTGACTGTGAGTGAGGCAGGTATGGGGAACCCAGAAAGTAGAAGTCAAGGAGCCTCAGCCTTTGCAATTGTCCAACATGTTTGAGGTTCTTGCAGCCAGTATGGATGAATGTAGTGGCTGCAGGGTGGATGAACAACTGACCATGACACCATGGTACAGGAAGCCATTCAAGTGGTTGGAGTTAATATGAATGTAGTGGTAATTGGGGACAGTATATTCAGGGGATAGTTACGATTCTCTGCACCCAAGAGTGTGACTCCAGGCAGCTGTGTTGCTTGCCTGGTGATAGGGTTCAGGACATCTGTTCTGAGTTGGAGAGGAACTTGAAATGGGAGAGAGAGGATCCAGTGGTTGTAGTCCACATTGCTACCAACAACATAGGTAGATACAGAAAAAGCGTTCTGCTGAGGGAGCATGAGCAGCTGGGGACTAAATTAAAAAGCTGAACCTCAAATCTTTTGGATTGCTAACTGAGTCATGAGAAAATTGGCATAGGGTAAATCAAATTAGAGAGTTAAATGTGTGCTCAAAAATTGGTGTGGGAGAAATGGGTTTCGATTCATGGGACACTGCTCCTACAGCTGGGGAAAGTGGGAGCTGTGCCATTGGGACAATCTGTACCTGAACCATGCTGGCATGAGTGTTCCGGTGAGTCATATAACTAGGGCAGTAGAGTGGGCTTTAAACTATATAGTGGGGGCAAGGGATCAAGTTTGGGAAGACGTGATATACTAAATAGAGAAGCCAAAGCAAAAGAGCAAGGCAGGAATAAGGGAAATGATGATCAGAGCATGGCAGGAAGAGACAGAGTGTACCAGCCTAAGAGTGCACCAGCAGATAAGGCTAGAGGTTACAAAAAAAAGTAAAAAGACAGAACTAAAGGTTCTGTGTCTGAATGCACATAAATTCATACCAAAATAGATGAATTGACAGCTCTATTAGAAATAAATATGTATGATCTGGTTGCCATTATAGAGACATGACTACAGGATGACAAAGACTGCAACCTGAATATTCAAAGTCACATGACATTTATGAAGGACAGGAAGCTAGGAAAAGGTGGAGGGATAGCTCTGTTAATTAAGGATCACATTGGTACAATAGAGAGAGATGACCTTATTTCTGGAGATTAAGATGCAGAATCAATTTGGGTAGAAATGAGAAATAGTAAAGGTGAGAGGCCATTTGTGGGAGTGGTTTATAGGCTCTCTAATAGTAACAACACTGTAGGACAGAGTATATAAGAATAAATAATGGGGGCTTGTGAGAAAGGTAAGGTGATAATCTTGGGTGATTTCAATTTGCACACAGACTGGACAAATCAGATTGGCAAAGGTAGCCTGGATGTTTGAATTTCACATTCAGTTTGAGGGAGAAAGGGGTGGGTCTAAGAATAGTATTTTAAACTTAAGGGTGATTATGAAGGTATGAAGACAGAGCTGGCTAAAGTGAACTGGGAAATTAATTTAAGGGATAGGTCAGTGCAGATACAGTGGCAGACATTTAAGGAGATATTTCAGAAAACTCAGAAAAAATACATTCCAGTGAGAAAGAAAGCCTCTAAGGGAAGGATGTACCATCCATAGTTAACTAATAAAGTTAAAGATGGCATCAAATTGAAGGGAAAAGCATATAATTCCACAAAGATGATTTGCAGGTCAGAAGATTGGACAGAATACAAAGAAAAGCAAAGAATGACTAAAAGATTGAGAGAGGAATTAGGTTATGAGAGAAAGCTAGCTAGAAATATAAAAACAGATAGTAAGAGTTTCTGCAGGTATTTAAAATGGAAAAGAGTAAGTAAAGTGAGAGTTGGTCCTCTAGAGAGTGAGAATGAGGTATTAATAATGGAATAAAAAAGGAAACTGCAGATTAATTGAACAGATTTTTGCATCTGTCTTGACTGTAGAGCATGCAATTAACACCCCAGAAATAATTGTAAATCAGGAGGTGAAAAGAAAGGAGGAACTTAAAACAATTACAATCATTAGGGAAAGTGTACTGATAAAATTATTAGAACTAAAAGCTGACAAGTCCCCAAGTCCTGATGGACCCTTCACCCTAGGGCCTTAAAATAAGTGACTGCTGAGATAGTAGATGCATTGGTTTTAATTTTTCAAAATTCCCTAGATTCTAGAAAGGTCCATCAGATTGGAAAATAGTGAATGTGACTTCTCTATTCAAGAAAGGAAGGAGACAGAAAGCAGGAAAATACAAGCCAGTTAGCTCAGGACTGGAATGTCAAGGGGTAGATGCCATACTTCAGCTAAACAAAGCCCCGGATAGACGACATCTGGAGTACCTTGAGCAGTTCTGAACACCACACCTTAGGACGGATATATTGACCTTGAGGGGAGTGCAGTATAGATTTACCAGAATGATAACTGGACTCTAAGGGTTAAATTGTAAGAGGAGATTGCATTTTCTAGAATTTAGAAGGTTAAAGATTTGATCAATAATCAAGATTAGCTGGGAACAGATAGGGCAGTCACTGGTTGGGGAGTCTAGGAATACTGGGTATAATCTACAAATTCGAGACAGACCTATCAGGATTGAAATTAGGAAACACCAAGGGCAGAATTTTCCCTTCGGCGAGCAGGAGGTGGGGCCCGCTCTCCGACGCATAAAATGACACGCGATGACATCAGGCGGGTGTCCCGGCGTCACCGCACGTCATTCAGATATTCAGTTTGGCAGGCACGCAGCCGAGTTGGCTGTGCACCTGCCGAACTGTCAAAGGCCTATTAAGGCCTGTCAAAAAGTAATTAAAGTAATTAACTGAGCTGCCTGTCCAACCTTAAGGTTGGCGGGCAGGCAAATAGCCCAGGTGGCCTTGGCATTTTTCATGAAACCTCATCCACGGGCGGGACGAGGTTTCATGAAGGGTTTATTATTTAAATAAAAATTTTTTGAAACAAAAATTGGACATGTCTCAGCTCATGTGACAGTTTCACATGAGGGGACACGTCCTTAAATTTTTTTCCTACCTTTATTCAAATTTCCATAACTTAAACAAATCTCCCTGAGGCACCTCCATGCCTTGGGGAGATCTCTGCACTCTTACACGTGCATGCACAAAAGAGCGCAGGGACCCATTCAGGGAATCACCCCCGCCCACACAGGGAACGCTCAGTGCTTCCGGGCGTGTGTCTCGATGGGTGGGCCTTAATTGGCCCGCCCACATAAAATGGCAGCGTTGACCCGATCGGGGGTGCTGATCGGGTTCGGGCCTGCCCCTGCCTGCCCCTGCACAACCCCACCAAAGTGGGGAAATTTCTGATTCTAGATCAATTGCTAATTTTAAATCTGTGATTTATAAGATTTTGATTAAGAAAATGTATTAAGGCCTATGGGGCAAAGGCAGGATATGGCGTTAAGTAGTAGATCACCCATGATCTCAGTGAATGGTGGAATAGATTCAAGGGGCTGAATAGCACACTCCTTTTCTTACGTTACTATCTTTCCACCCCGGGCCCTATCAGTGATCCAAGCACAAATTTGCACCCAAAATTGTGCTAATGTTGAGCAGTATTTTCTTTTCTTGGCAATTCAGGAAACCACAGTAATTTCAATAGCAATCTGCATTTTCATAATCAACCAATAGACCTAACATCTAAACTACCATAAATAACAACAGAAAATTCTGGAAAAACTCGGCAGGTCTGGCAGCATCTGTGGAGCGAAAAACAGGGTTAACGTTTCGAGTCCAATATGACTCTTCTTCAGGACTAGCATTAGAACAAATTTACGCTCAAATAATGTTTGGAGTTATAGCCACTGCTATCATTCAGGAATAATCTGCTTTCAATGCCTTAATTATTAGTAACATTCCAAGCAGTTTTCTTCAACTTGCGTTGCTCTTTACATTCATTTTCTCAATGCAATAAACAGCCTCTTGCCAAGAATGGACCTGATTTGAACTTCTCGCCTAACTGGTGGAAAATAAATTAGCCTGACAGCGTGTTGCTGTTAAATGCAAGTTTGAGCTTCGTAAAGACATGTAAAGACTATTCAATTACATAGAGGTTATTGCTTAAACTTCCAAATATGTTCTGCATTCTTGTGGGCTGGCTGCATACATCACTGAGGCTTTTAGACGTTTACTTGCTTACATGATCTGTCCATAATGACACTACTGGGTGCAGTTTAGTAAGTGCCATCATGTTGGAGATTATCTCACTGAGACACAAATGCAGCTCTTAGATTCGTGTACACAGTATTTATGATTTTGTGTGAGGATAAAGTGACTTCCAGCCACAAAGATGGCATCATTACAGACTCCCGAATAGACAGCTGATACAGTACGTTCATTGCCTGCATGCACAGCTGTGCTGTGGGTTTGAATCCCAGCCTAGTTGACATGTTAATCTTCCCATATGTGTGATATGTTTCAGATGTGCTGTCAACTCTTTACATTTATCTTGATTGCTTTGTTTCTCTATTTTAGCTTCACTACCACACCTCTCAACGACGCTTTAAAACTTCCCTTGGCCAGAACGTAGACATGAGCTGCTCCTTTTATCCAACAGATGCACTAGAGCAGTCAAAGGTGTGCCCTTTAACTTTCCGTCCATCCTTTAGTCAACCACTGTATTTCTGCATGATGCCTCTCCCTGAGTTCTTAGATTTGAACTCAACATATAGTAATGAAAGTATGGTATTTTTGACACAGCACAACTCTGCACCAAGATGCTGCACCAATAGGCCCGTTCCAAGTCTTCATAAGCTGATTTTATATTGGCTCCATCAGAACTCAACTTTCATGAGGCAGATCCCAACATTTATGTAGCTAAATCTGGTTCCCTTATCCTGGAAGTAAACTCCTAGACTTGAAGTTACATAAATACATGAGCCTTTGGCCAAATTTAACAGAGTTGGCCGAACAACAACAATCTCACAGAATTCAAATTAAATGGCACCAATATAAAGGTAGCCAGATTTATTTTTCATACTTACACATTCTGAGCTACTGTCTCTACCTGGGGCCATGTTTCTTGCATTCAGATAATGGGAAAAGAGTAACTATTTTGTCTTCTTGTTTTAAAAAAGTCATTTTTGGATTACTTCCTATCTTGCACTGCAATTAGCACTGCTGTATCTTTGACATTTATAGTGACTAAACCAAACAGTTAATAAAATGACACTGAAATCTTTCAAAGCTATTTATCGGTCAGTCCAGACATTCTGCACCTCCTCAGAGCACCAACATGTCCAACTTCATGGAGACTGAATTAGTAAGAACAATGCATCAATGTCACATTTTGCAATAAAGGACAGCTATACTGTCCATTTCTTTTTCATACAATCACTTCAGATCTTAATTTGCAGGTTTATAATTTAAATAACAAAGCTACAATTCTCGATGTGCTACTTAATTAATTAGTGCACTATTGATAGTAGGCCACAGTAACTGCCATCTAAACATACAATGGTCAGAAAAAAAAGGCTGTTGTTTCTCCCCTTCCTTTTTCCTTCCACTTTTCTCTCCTGAAGATGATGACTAACGCTGGAATTCTACAGGCATCACAAGGTCTCACTCAATCAGCTATTCTTTATTAACAGTGAGATGGTGGCATTGTGGTAATGTCACTGGACTAATAATCAAGAAACCTAGGCTACTGCTCATGGGTTCAAATCCCACCATGGCAGCTGATGGGATTTGAATTCAATTAATAAATCAGCCTTGAAACAATCATCAGTTGTTGTAAAAACCCTTCTGGTTCAGTAATGCCCTTTACAGAAGGAAATCTACCATACTTGTGCTTACTGTAGTGTGTTTGACTCTTACTTGCCAGTTTAAGGGTGTTTAGGAATGGGCAACAAATGCTGGCCTAGTCAGTGATAACCATATCCCATAAAAGAAAAAAAATCTTTACCTGTGATCAATACACAATAACTTATGATGGAAAATACATGGTTGTTGAGTGAGGACAAAACTGAAATCAAAAAACAAAAACTTGCTTTTATATGGTACCTTAATCAGAGGACAAAGTCATGATTCACAAAAAAGAGAGACCATTTGGACAAATGGGGATGCAAAATTCTGGGCAGAATCGTCTAGTCCCTTTGGCATCAGGCATCATGGCGGGTGGACAGGTAATAATTTGGCTGGAGAGGCAGAAATCGGTTTCACGCCAGCGTGAAAGCAGAGCAGGGTCATCCGATGGTGTCCGCCATGGCGGAACGTGAACCCCTCGGGTAATGAGATGCAAAGTAAGGTCTGGCTGGAATTGTGCCCCCACGCCCGATTTACCATTACACTGGTGGGAAAACACGCCAGCCCAAAACACGTCTGGACAAGTGTGACGTGCAGAAGTCGGGACTTACCATTAGGGCCTTGCTCAGATCATGGACATCCGAGGAAAAGAAGACACTGGAGCCCTACATCAACTGGACCTTGGAGGAACACATGCATCGCATGCTGGGTGATTTCTCATGGACATTGCTCCGCCGCGAAGCAGCTCACGGAAGGTGGGAGGTCTCCATTTATGACTTGGCTCTGCTTTGGAACATCAGAGTCTTGGCCATGGGCTGCTACGAATGATCAGTGAGGTGGGGTGTGAGGAAGCCCCAGCTGTGAGTGGGAGAGGGAGGTGTACCGGGTGTGGGATGGTGGTGGGAGAGGAAGGTTTAGGTTTGATTGTGAAAGGACAGAGTACTGGATGGGTGGGGTGTGAATTTGGGGGTGGGAGGGGACTAAGGTGTCGGGGGGGGGCATGAGTTTGGGGGTGTCACAGGAGCTGGATAGGTGAGGTTGGGAAGGGGGGGGGACGAAGGTGTCAGGGGGGTGAGGTTGGGAGGGGGAGGGAGTGTGGTGAAGGAGGATGTAACAGGAGAGAATGCAACAAGTGGGTAGGTATAAATGGGGAGGAAGGTGTAAGGGATGGAGATCGAAGGGGGGAAGGAGTTCGGAGAGGGAAGGGGTCCAGGGGAGGAGGGAGTTCAGAGGGGCAAGGTTTCTGGGGGGATGAGGGAGTAAGAGTGGAGGAGGGAGTAAGGGTGGAGAAGGGAGTAAGGGGGGGATGTCTAGTTAAATGTGCAAGAGAGGGGTCTGATGGGCCTATGAATGCCTCCTGGGGAGCAAACTGAGGGTGGGCGTGGTCAGAGGGAATGGTGAGCTTGAGAGGGGATAGAGGGTGCAGGGAGGGTGGCATCGGTAGCAATAGAAGGGACAGCAGGGGTGGTTGGTGGGGGACTCGGAGGCACACATGGATCCTGGGCTGGGAAAGAGAAGGTTGGGGAGGTGAATGTGGATGGGGGTGAGATCTACAGGAAGGTAAGGAACATGCATGTTCACCTAGACATCCTAGAAAGAAAAGGGTTTGGGTTGGTAGGTGATGGTGGGGCGGTGGAAAGTGATGCCGGGGGAGTCGACAGTGATTGGGGAAAGGACACGGATGACTGAGGGAGGGGAAAGGGCGGGGGAGATAGCAGTATACTTCACTACTATCATGATTGCTGAAATCAAAAGTGAGCAGAGCCTCATGTTGGACAGGCACAGGTGCTGCATGGGAGTGTGGTCAGTGGGCGGGCAGAGATGCAGGTCAGCTCAGATGGACCACTGAAAGAGAACCCCAGCAGGCAGCATTGAAAATGTCTCAGGACATTGAGATGAGTTTGATGAAGGAAGGCTCCACGTTTGTGGGAAAATGCTTGGACGAGACTCTGAAAAGCCCTGCCCCACACGCATGCTTCTCCCTCCAGAATCACCTGTGGTCCAGCTGCGTGCAGCTGAACTTCTAGTGGGGGTGTGGGTCGGGGAGGAATGCGGTGGGAGGACTCATGAAGCCCGTCAATGAAGCTGAAATACAACATTACACATTATTCAGTGAAAGTGAATATATTTTCATATTATAAAGTGACAAATGTCACTTGTGATCAGAATTTCTTAACATTTCTAGGCCGACAATTTCTTCTAGGTGCTGCCCTGACATCCGCAGCAGGGATGGAAACAGCCTGTGCACTGGTTGGCCCTGTTGCCTCTGATGACTTTGGCATGTGTCTTCTGGACAGCCAAGGCCTTGAGGGCCCCAACTGCTTTGGCTGTGCTCCTGTGAGCCAGCTGCTCTCTCTGTGGTGAAAGAGGACAAGGTTGAGGGGGGTCACAGGCAAAGGGGACTTGGAGAGAATGGACAGTCTGAGATTCCTGAGTGGATGACCCAGAGGTGTCCAACTGCCACTCCTCCTCCCTTTGGATGCCTAATGGCCCCGGCCTGATTCCTTGAGGGGAAGAGGCACCTGGAGGGCTGTCAACGTGCTCCTTTCCCTCTCGCATTACCAATGTAGGAACTCCCCCGCCTTCTGCTAACTCTCCATGATGAGTTGGAAGACCGAATCCAGCATCTTATCCTCTCACTCAGACCTCACAGATGCCTCATCACCAGTGGTCCTCTGAGTGCCAGGGAACTCGGCTGAACCTACACGGACACATGTTGGTATGGTAGCTACCAGATTGTGAACTTGAACCTGCTCTCGGTCTCACTGAGGTGTATGTCTCTGTGCTGGTGGTGGGTTTGGTCGGGGGGGGGTGCGGGGTGCGGTAAGCGCTGTGATGGATCTTCCAGGCTGGTTATTTCCAGCTCTTCAATGAAGGAGGTGTCTTCTTGGCTGGAGGTGAGGACTTAGATGGAGCTGAGGGACTGGTTGACTGAGGGTGCCAGTCACTTGGCAGAGCTCTCTGTGAACCAAAGTAAAGACAATTAGTGCATGTCAGCAGGATCAAAAGCAGGAGAGAGCACTCACAGTTGCATTGAGAGAGGGATGATGTGGTGCAGGATCCTCATGTGGGTGTTCACCACCGACCTCACCGTTGCCACAGGCACGGTCCACGGTCCTCACCAGTCAGCATGATGGCACGCTCCTCAAAGTGAGTGAGGAGCCTAATGTGGGCCATTCCACCCTGGTCTGGGACCTCTCCCGGCTGATGTGAGCCAACTTCTCCTGCATGAAAACAGATGGAGAGAGTGTGAGCAGGACACATGGTGCTATGTGGAATGTTTCTATGGTAAGCATGGAGGGCTGAACACGTGAGCTCTAGAGGGTATGAGCCTGATGAAGATGTGAGGGGGTGTGTGAGAGTTAGTGGCTTTGTCCCTTGAGGTGTGAGATCCCTGGGGATGTGTGATGGGTTTGTGAGTGTGTGAGGTGAGAATGATGAGCTGGTTGACTTACTCTGGTGGAATGGACGGGAGTATTCGTCCTCTTCCTGCGCTGGATAGCTGACCTCCTCTGTGCTTCGGTGGCGCTGACCACCGGTGCCACCACCTCCCAGGCTGGATTAGTGACTCTGGTGGACCTCCTGCGGCCAGAGGGGTGTAAAGGGCATCTCACCAGCCTTCCACTGCAAATAGCAGGCACTCCAGGGGGGCATAACTAAATTTGGGGGCTGCCATCTTCTTTGCTTTCGAGGTCATCTGTTACCTGGAGCAGTTCTGGTCTGAAGACACGGGGTAGAAGTCTTCGCTTGGTGTGTGGGCTCACGACCAACACACTCGAGCATGAAATAGAGCAAGATGATGTCAGGTGAGCGTCCTGATGTCATTGCGCCCTCGTGCGATAATAAGAGGCCTATTAAGGCCATTAAAGTAGCAATTGATGGAGATTTCTCGCTGCCCATCCAACATTACGGTTGGCGAGTGGGTGAATCGGCCAGACAGCATTTGCCTTTTTGAGGGAACCTCATTCAAGAGCAGGAAAATAAAACGTCATCATCCGTGTGTTGAGGTGTCTCATTCTGAAGCATAGACATTTCTTCCTGATCTTACATTCTGCTTTTATTGATTTTAGATTCATCAGCTCCCTGAAGCAGCTCTCTCAGTGTGCCTTTCCTGCTGGTTGGCCGGTAATTGGCCAGCCAGCGTAAAATCGCAGTCAGGGGCCAATCGCAGTCCCTTCCCCAGCTGCTCGGGGCCGCCAATCGGGGCTACCCATTGTCCTGAAAATTCTGCCCATGAAGTAGGCTGCGCTCTGGTGTGCTTTAATTATGGCACCTGGAGCGAGGAAGTGCTGAGGTAAAGCGGGCAAATCCAAGCCCACTCACCTGCGATCCAGAGTGTTACATGTGAATGCATTATTAATGAGGAGGGACATACCGGGAATGGGGCGATATGGCATGAAAACCCACCATTGTGGCCGGTCGGCAAAACAACTTTTTTCACGCCCGTTTTCGCACTTAGTGCAAATCTTGGACGATTCTGCCCTATATCACAGCGTAGGTCTTTGGAAGAAGAGGGAAGATCACAAAAAACATACTCAACCTCATTGTCACCAACCTGCCTGCCGCAGATGCATCTATTCATGACAGTATCGGTAGGTGTGACCCCCGCACAGTCATTGTGGAGACGAAGTCCCGCCTTCACATTGAGGATACCCTCCATCATGTTGCGTGGCACTACCACCGTGCTAAGTGGGAAAGATTTTGAACAGATCCAGGAGCTCAAGACTGGGCATCCATGAGGCAATGTGGGCCATCAGCAGCAGAATTATACTCAATCACAATCTGTAACCTCGTGGCCTGGCGTATCCCCCATTCTACCATTACCATCAAGCCATTGGATCGACCCTGGTTCAATGAAGAGTGCAGGGCAGCATGCTAGAAGCAGCACCAGGCATACCTAAAAGTGAGATGTCAAACTGGTGAAACTATAGCACAGGACTACTTGTATGCCAAACAGCATAAGCAGCAAGTGATAGATAGGGCTAAGCGACACCACAACCACCGGATCAGATCAAACCCTTCAAGCCTTGCCACATCCAGTTGTGAATGGTGGTGGACAATTAAACAACTCACTGGAGGAGGAGGCTCCACAGATATCCTGATTCTCAATAATGAGGGACCCCAGCACATCAGTGCAAAAGATAAGGCTGAAGCATTTGCTACAATCTTCAGCCAGAAGTGACAAATGGATGATCCACCTCGGCCTCCTCCGGAGGACCAGCATCACAGATGCCAATTCAACTCACTCCACGTGATATCAAGAAACGGCTGAAGGCACTGGATACTGCAAAGGCTATGGGCCCTGACAATATTCCAGCAATAGTACTGAAGAATTGTGCTCCAGAATTTGCCACGCCCATAGCCAAGCTGTTCCAGAACAGCTACAACACTGACATCTACCCAGCTATGTGGAAAATTGCCCAGGTATGTCCTGTACACAAAAAGCAGGACAAATTCAACCCAGCCAATTACCGCCCCATCAGTCTACTCTCGTTCATCAGTAAAGTAATGGAAGGGGTCATCAACAGTGCTATCAAGCAGCACTTGCTTAGCAATAACCTGCTCACTGACACCCAGTTTGGGTTCCGCAAGGGCCACTCAGTTCCTGGCCTCATTACAGCCTTGGTTCAAACATGGACAAAAGAGCTGAACTCCCGAGGTGAGGTGAAAGTGACTGCCTTTGACATCAAGGCTGCATTTGACCGAGTGTGGTATCAAGGAACCTAGCGAAACTGGAGTCAATGGGAATCAGGGGGGAAACTCTCCGATGGTTGGAGTCATGCCTAGCACAAAGGAAGATGGTTGTGGTCGTTGGAGGTCAGTCATCTCAACGCCAAGCCATCACTGCAGGAGTCCCCACGGTAGTGTCCTCCACCCAACCATCTTCAGCTGCTTCATCAATGACCTTCCTTCCATCATGAGGTCATAATTGGGGATGTTTGCTGATGATTGCACAATGTTCAGCATCATTCGTGACTTCTCAGATACTGAAGCAGTCCATGTCCAAATGCAGCAAGGCCTGGACAATATCTAGGCTTGGGCTGACAAGTGGCAAGTAACATTTATGCCATACAAGTGTCTGGCAATGACCATCTCCAACAAGAGAGAATCCAACTATCACCCCTTGATGTTCAATGCATTACCATCACTGAATCCCCCACTATCAATATCCTGGGGGTTATCATTGACCAGAAACTGAACTGGACTAGCCATATAAATACTGTGGTTATAAGAGCGGGTCATAGGCTAGGAATCCTATAACAAATAACTCACCTCCTGACTTCCCAACATCTGCAAGGCACAAGGCAGGATTGTGATGGAATATGTCCCACTTGCCTGGATGAGTGCAGCTCCAACAACGCTCAAGAAGCTTGACACCATCCAGGACAAAGCAACCCACTTGATTGGCACCACAACCACAGACATTCACTCCCTTCACCACCGACGTACAGTGGCAGCAGTGTGTATCATCTACAAGATGCAGTGCAGAAATTCATCTACAAGATGCAGTGCAGAAATTCACCAAGGCTCCTTCGATAACACCTTCCAAACCCACGACCACTACCATCTCACAGCATTGTGGGTGTACCTACACCATATGGACTACAGAGGTTCAAGAAGGCAGCTCATCACCACCTTCTCAAGGGCAATTAAGGATAGGCAATAAATGCTGGCCCAGCCAGTGAAGCCCATATCCCATGAATGAACAAAAAAAATGTGGTAAAATGCGTTAAATTAGAACATGCATATTTTCCACCACTAAACTGAAAAACCTTTTAAAAACAGCACTAAAAAATTCAAGTAACTTATGTCCTATTGACACGCTTTTGGCACCTATAGGTCACTTACCATGGAAACATTAAACCTGTCAAAAACAATTCTATACATAAGGAGCTTATTGGTTAATTAGGCAGAAATTTGTCTAATTTGTGCAGAATTCATTCAAAGAATTGCTGGAAAAGATCCATTCTCTTCAAATCAACCATGATGTCTATGTTGCCTATATCTCTTGATTATAAACATACATAATGATATTCACACAGGGGTTGGGTATATATTCACAGTCATTATGGCATTCATGGAGCCACAAAATTTGCTGTATTCTTCTTGTGTGGCAAACTAAATTCCACTTTGAAAATGGGTCTCCATATTAGCATGTCAGAACCTAGGAGACCAGTAACCAATGGCAAAATGGACTTGTACATTAGGTAAGTGAGTCAACTGTAGTCACACAATCCCTGCAATTATTCAATGTTACAACTGACCATTGTGGCAACCCACAATTTCTCCCAAGTGACGGCTGGGTTTCCATTTAAATGTGAAATTGTGGAGATGGATTCCCTCCCTTTTATCACAGGTTTCCAGATTTCTTCCTTTACAAGAGCAGTGGTACCAAGTATGTATGGGAGCTTGGCACACAGAGGTCATGTGTTTTTGAGTGATGGTCTCTCAAGTTCTGTCCAGGCAATATTGAAGTGAATATACCTGGGAGAGAATAATGATGGAAGTTGTTCTCCAAAGACAGAAAGAATAATAGGTAAATAAAAGTGCTACAGGAACAAATTTTTTTATTCATTCATGGGATGCGGGCATCGCTGGCCAGGCCAGCATTTATTGCTCATCCCTAATTGCCCTCAAGAACGTGGTGGTGAGCTGCCTTCTTGAATTGCTGCAGTCCAAATGTTGTAGGTACACTGCTGATTACTGCTGATAGGGAGGATTTTGACCCAGTGACAGTAAAGGAACAGCGATATATTTCCAAGACAGAATGGTGAGAGACTTGGAGGGGAATTTCCAGGTGGTGGTGTTCCCATGTAATGAAATTCCAAGAGCCATTGTCCTTCTAGATGGTAGTGGTCATGGGTTTGGAAGGTGCTGTCTAAGGAGGCTTGGTGAGTGCTGCAGTGCATCTTGTAGATGGTACACACTGTTGCCACTGTGCATCAGTGGTGGAGGGAGTGAATCTTTGTGGATGGGGTGCCAGTCAAGCAGGCTGCTTTGTCTTGGATGGTGTCAAGCTTCTTGAGTGTTGTTGGAGCTGCACTCATCCAGACAAGTGGAGAGTTTTCCATCACACTCCTGGCTTGTGCATTGTAAGTGGTGGAAAGGTTTGGTGAGACAGGAGGTGAGATACTTGCAGCAAGATTCCAAGCCTCTGACCTGTTCTTGTAGCCACAGTATTTATATGGCTCATCCAGTTCAGTTTCTGGTCAATGATAACCCCCAGGATGTTGATAGTAGGAGATCTAGTAATGGTAATGCCATTGAATGTCAAAGGGTGATGGTTAGATTCTCTCTTGTTGGAGATGGTCATTACCTGGAACTTGTTACTTGCCACTTGTCAGCTCAAGCCAGGATGTTGTCCAGGTCTTGTTGCATTTGGACATGAACTGCTCTAGTATCTGAGGAGTTGTGAATGGTGCTGAAAATTGTGCAATCATCAGCGAACATGCGCACTTCTGACATTATGATGGAAGGAAGGTCATCAATGGAGCGGCTGAAGGCGGTTGGGTTTAGGACACTACCTCGAGGAACTCCTGCTGTGATGTACTGGAACTGAGATGATTGACCTCAAAAAACCACAACCACCTCCCTTTGTGCTGGTATGACTCCACCCAGTGGAGGGTTTTACCCTGATTTTCATTGACCCCAGTTTTGGTAGGGCTCTTTGATGCTACACTCAGTCAAATGCTGCCTTGATGTCAAGGGCAGTCTCACCTCAGTTCATTCAAAACTAACCTACTTGAATATTCCATCATACAGTGCACTTCGAATAATCAAGTAAGATAAGGAACATTTCAAGGTTTCTATTAGGAAGTTTAAAGCTGGCATCAAACTCATAAAGTGTACAAATTAGTGCTTCTACCAACAGGGTAAATACGTATAACAAACCATGATGATGTTCAGCCATGCCTCTCACTGCAGTGCTGCCTCAGGAATGGAAATCTGCATTAGATCAGAAAGTAAGTCTTTCTCCCCTCAAGTCAAGATTAAGCATTATAAACTCATCTCAGCCCTAAATGTCAACTGTCATATCACCTCATATCTTTTATTGTTTTACTACCTTGATTTGTCGTGATTGCCTTTGGAGCAAGAAAAGCACCATGAAACTGTTACGTATAACAAAAAGTGCCCAACAACACATGCTCCGTAATGCATAGTAAAATAGCCTAGAAGTAGCTCATGTTATTGTAGCAAAGTGACACTGTCTTTCATTGAAATGCCCAATTGTGTGCAGTAATTAAAGGTGAAAAGGTTTTAATTTTTTCTGGTTCTTAATCACACCTGTGTCTGTTCTGCTATAAAACAACACAGAATGCTGCATGTACTACTAAAGTGACAAAATCCGCAGTAAGACAGTCTATTTCAGTTAATATTTTGATATATAGAACACCATTTATCTTCATTCAATGGAGGAAATAACCTACTTATTCCCAAAACTGGTCTTGCTCCAAATCTGTTGCCATGCACACTTCTATCCATGGGACATCATGCAGCACTTTCTAATCCTTAAACCAATGCAGTATATGCATATCTAATTCAAAGTAGCAATTTAGTCACTTGTAAGATTTAACAAGATGGCACCCATGGTGTGACAATGTCATCTGGTTTCCTCTGTGCATTCTGTATAACAGAATGATAAACCTATTCTTTATCATTACAACTAGCATACAAAGTAAATCTTCCTACAGGAGAATTTTGTGAAACGAAACAGATATATGATAAAATGTCCCATATTTTTAATTGCAACTTGTATTAAAAGAGCCAAGTTTTCAAGGACCAATTTGAGTTTGAGATGAAAACCTAAATAAATGGTGTAGAGAGAGCTTGAATTTCTGCCTTGGATCTGCTCTAATCACTAATCATTACATTATTCTCCTTGCTGTTGTCTTCACCAGAAGGGTTGTCATTAAGTTTTCCCAAAGATAAAAACAAAAAAACTGCAGATGCTGGAAATCCAAAACAAAAACAGAATTGCCTGGAAAAACTCAGCAGGTCTGGCAGCATCGGCGGAGAAGAAAAGAGTTGACGTTTCGAGTCCTCATGACCCTTCGACAGAAACAAGTTCTGTCGAAGGGTCATGAGGACTCGAAACGTCAACTCTTTTCTTCTCCGCCGATGCTGCCAGACCTGCTGAGTTTTTCCAGGTAATTCTGTTTTTGATTAAGTTTTCCCATGCTGGTATCACCTAAGCAATAGATCACTTCCTATACAATGTGAATACATCAGGCATGACTCCAGAACACCAGGAACATGCCGCATACTTTGTGTAATAGTAGGCCACTAGCATGTAGAGACAATTCACAGAAGAGTTATTTGGATACAGAGATCTCAGCAGTTTATGATGTGTCTGTAATGGGCCTCTCTCTAAATTGCAGCTTGTGACTTGGTTGACTTAGGGCTAAAATTAACAGCTATCCGCACTCTGTATTACTTCACAAAGGATGTCTGTAAAAAGTGATACCACAAGTCAGCAGTGAAGCTATTGCCAAAGGGAAGCTGTGCATTCCTTTGCTGTCAGTAAAGCAACATTTACCAATAAGGACATTAATCACCTGAAAGAGGTTTTAATTGTCTTATTTGCATGTTAATACTTATGTATTACTCTGTAAACCTCTAGCACAGAAGTCTCGATTCACTTAAAATGAGCCTTTATAATAAACAACCAACATTGCCTGCTTCAGCTTTATTACAGTATAATCACATCATTCCTTAACTTCAAATCACAAGCAGTTCTGCGACCCCTCAACTTACTGCCCATGTCGAAATGCAATATGAAAGTACTAACATTTTTGGAGATATAGATCCACTCTTGTACACATATGAAGTGTAAACTTCTGAGATGGTAAAGTGATTCCAAATAATATGTAAAACCACACTCAAAAACTACAATTAATACATGATATCTTTATCTGGGTCTGACATCTTGGTTTTTAGAGTGCATGAAAAAAATATACAGATTACTGAAGCTATCCACCAGCAACCAACCAGTTGGTTTGTTGTGAACATTCTTTCTTGATGGGGCCTTGTAAGATGTGATGTCATGTTAGAATTTGTCCCCTGCAAGCCCCTATACTGTTGTCATTGTTATGATCTTGCACCTAACTTGCTAAGTATGCCTTCTGGTAGCTAAATTAATATTTGAATTGAGGAGGAGAGAAAAGAGAACAAAACAATGAGAGAAGGAAACACAAACAATAGGAGCTCACCAACATTTAGTTCGGTAAAATGAACCAGTCTGGCTTCCCACCACAATGAGATGATCTATTTGCCAAGTATTTCATGAGTGCATGGATGATTAATGGACATTATATTTTAAAAGGTACAAATGTTGCATTTTGTACACTATGTCAATCAGGAATAAATTATTTATAAAAAATGTACCTATGTTGGAATCCTGGGAAAATGGTTCACGAATTGACAAAGAAACAGTAGTGCAAATCAAAAGCTTCAGTCCAGAAAAGCACTGGGAAAGTGCTGAATTGAAGAAGAAAAAATGGACAAAGAAGGAACCAGGCCAAGTAAGGGGGTAAGAAAAAGGAGGATTAGTTCCTTTTTAGTGATTTATGTGAGAGAGTGGGATATGCCTGCTTCTGATCCTGTTTCAATTACCAGCCTCTGTGATTGTTATTCTTCCCCTACGAGCAGTGGTCATGTTGCATTGACAGAATGTATACGTCTGCAACCTGATTTGTCCACTTAAAATAACATTTATCATGTTCCCAGTTTATAAATCATTCAGGCCAACTTGATGAGAGCTATGGCAGGCCTACACCCCCACTGATCCTAATGTTAGATAACTCCCAAGAGCCTGTATTTATGCAGGGGAACGTTAATTGTCAACCTTGCTCATCAAAGACTCAATGCTATTGGCATCTTTGCTCCTCCATCTTTACTTCAAAGCTGATTGTTCACTTTCTTGAAATGCTTCAGAGGTAGATTTCCTGGCTGTCTCCATTGTAAAAGAAATACAGATAAAAGTGTAACTGACTGCCTATGCTACCTCCATTTGTTTACAAATTCAACACAGATATGCTATAGTCCAGTGCTGAATGGAGGTGATCAGCAAGGTAGTTTGATTGATAAAGTCCCTATCTGGTCATTTACGATCTGGCTGAAGAAGAAACGGGTTTCACCAGACAGAAAAGCAATTAATCTGCAAACGAGCAAAAGAACAGCAGGTCTGTGCATTGGAGGCCTGGGCTGCTGTAGCTCAGAAGAGGAGATAAGGCTGCAGACGGCTATTTATTGTACATTTTAATTAAGTGCTTGTTAACGGCAGTTATCTTAACAGTTATAAAATGACTGTTGTAATGCATTTTGTTTGAGGAAAATGGAAATGCTGAAAGCCCTTACAAAATCAACTGCGGATTGTGTTCATTTTAAATCAAAGCCTAAATTTTTTTTAAAATGAAAGAAAAGGGGGAGATGTCAGAGCAATCTAAACCTGGCTACTAATGGTTATTTAATATGTCCATCACCTTCTGTAAGTCTCCAGCATACGGAGCTTGCACAATACCCTCCAAACCGTCTTTAACACTTATTTGAGATGACAGGAAAAATGAAACCGTTTGTGCTTATAATGGAAAAGCAATCATTGCTACATTATATTCTGCTTGCCCTATCATGCTAATGCTTGGTAAAAATGTCACCAAATGTATTTAAAGACCTGATGGAGTGTTGCCGTTTTATTCCTGTTATTCAGCTGATTAATAAAAAATCTTCAATTTGTATGTAAATGTACTTGGGTTTCATATCATCCAAATACCTGCACCTGGCAAAAAATAATAAACTGAAGTTTAATGCAGCAATTATGAGCATTTATGGGGACTCTTAAAGAGGTGGCTGCCTCCCTGACCAGCATGATGAGAAATTCACAGAGGAATATTACTGATGCATAGACAAGAAGAGCTGCAGCTGGTCCCAAGTGCAACAACTGCCAATGCAGATTAATACACACCCTAACGTTTGTTTGTTTCCACAAGGTAGGCTAAATATTTCACATCACCATTGAAAGTGGTTGCTGTTTAAGAAGAAATATGCATTATGTGAATCAGTTCACTGCCAAAGTCATTAAAATTTCATTAAATTCATTAATTTTGGCTGAAAACAGCCTTTAATGGTGTGCTCTTTAAAAGCTGGGTTTAAATATGTTGCCTTGTGATATCACATAGCAAAGTGAACTCAGTTGAGTGAGCAAAATATTAAATCGGAACAATTCCTTTCATATTCAATCAGAGCAAATTCCTTTAATATAGGCACCAAATTGCATGGCAATTTTCTTCAGCTTTCAATAGCATTGGAGACTATGTTATACAGGAATAAGAAAGCCTGTGCCCACACTTAACTGGAGAGCACTTGTGCTGGCACCCAAACAGGAAGCTAGATGTTCTACTATTGGCATATAGCTTAGATCTAAATGGCTAATGGAGTGTTTTCGATAGGTTTAAAAGGAAGAGTGCATTTGACATACTGTTTTCTGAGGTCAGTTCATGTGCACAATGTTTGAGACAGATTTGAAATAGAGTCACATCAGAACAGCATAGAAAGAGGCCATTTGTCCCATTCACTCCACACTGAGTCTTTCAAAGAGCAATCCAATTAGTCTCACATCCACTTCTTTCCAGATACCTGTGCAACCTTTTTCTCCTTCAAATATTTATCCAATTCATTTTCAAGGCTACTCACCATATCAGGCAATGCATTCCAAATCCTACTACTTGTGTAAAAATGTTTTCCCTATGTCACCTCAGATTATTTTGCTTATTACCTTTAAATCTGTGCCCTCTGGTATTCAATCTTCCATTAAAAACAGCTTATCTTTATTTCCTCTAACTAAACCTTTCACTATTTTAAACACCTCTATCAAATCTCCTGTTAGCCTTTTATGCTCTAAGGAAATGGTGCCAGCTTCTCCAGTCTATCCATGTAACTGTGATCCCTCATTCCGTACCATTCAAGTAAACGTCTTCTTCTCCTCTCCGAAGCCTTCACATCTTTCCTAAAGTGTTCTGCCCAGAGTTGGGACACTCCAGTTAAGGTCAAACTAGTCCTTTAAATAGGTTTAGCATAATTTCCCAGCTTTTGTACTCCATGTTTTAATTTATGAAGACCAGGATTGTACACATTTTATTAATTGCTTTGTTAACCATCCCTGTCACCTTCAAAGATATGTGCACAAGCACCCCAATGTATCACATTCCTGCACCCACTTTAAAATTGTGCCATTTATCTTGTATTGTCTCTCTCATTCTTCTTACTAAAATTTATCAATTCACACTTTTCTGTGTTGAATTTCATCTGTCACACGTCTACCCATTTCTCCAGCTTATGTTCTCCTGAAGTCCATTACTATCTTCCCCACTGTTTCTTACATTAGCAAGTTTCGCACAGGGAACACGCTTGTTGCAAGAAAATTGCAAGAAAGCAAGATTTAAAGGGCAGTGGACGATTAAAGGTAGCTGTCTGAATTGGGACACAAATCTGAAAACCATTAGAAATTTTCAGGAAGTGTCTAAACGCCTTAGCAACCTTTGCCAAGATTGAAAGGGGAGGAAACTAAAAGGCAGAGCACCCCTGCATTTGACTCGGTATTTCAGGTGCAGGTAAAGAGGGTGTATGTGTGCCACCCCACAGCCCTATCTTCATATATCAACATTGCAGCATGCCTGCAAGGTAGTGCAGCCAAGTTTCAGGTCACTGCTTGCCACTCCTGTCATTGACTATGCCAGCCTTCTGCTGCATAGTAGCTGCAGGTGTCTTTTAAGCAGATGGTATGGCTCTACATCTGGCTATCACTTCCCCTACTTACTGCCAAATTGATGCGCCAGAGCCTGCAGATCTGGTCGGTGACATCATTTCTGCAATACTGAATAATGGCACTGGACGACTGCAGTGGATAAGTGTCGCATCCAGATTCACTATAATAAATATGTTGTTTTTTTAAAGAAATCTATATTTCGCTCTCTTCAGGCTGCTGACACCAAGTGGTAGATTTTTGATGGCACCTAGCTCCAACTCATGGCCTCCTCCACTGTTGCTAAATTATCACACTGCTTCTCTGACATACAGTACAGGAAGAGCAAAAAAATTTCTCAAATTAAATAGCGGGAAGTCTGAAGTCATTGTTTTTGGTCTCTGCTCCAAACTCCACTCCCTAGCTACTGACTCCACCCCCCTCTCTGTCCAAAACTATCTGTTTATAAACTTGCTGTTACATTTGACTCTAAGATGAGCTACTCACCACATAGCCATGTCATCACTAACACCACCAACTTCCACCTCCATGACATTGCCCAAGTTAGTCCATGTTTCAGCTCATCTGCTGCCGAAATCCCCATTCATGCGTCGTCACCTCTAGACTTGACTATTCAAATGTACTCCTAGCACTCTCTCATATCTTACACTCCATAAACTTGAGGTCATCCAAAACACTTCTGCCCACATATTTACTTGCTCTGTCCACCTATCATCCGAGTAAACATGGCTGCCAGTCAAGCTACTTTAAATGTAAATGATTTTAATTTTCATCTTTGTTTTCAAATCTCTCCATGGCCTTACCCCTCCCTATCTCTGTAAGCCTGCAGCACCACAACCTGGTGAGATATCTGCGGTCATCTAATTCTGGCCTCTTGAGCATCTCCGATTTTAACTTCTCCACCATTGGTGGCTGTGTCTTCAGTTGCCTAGGCCCCAAGCTCTGGAATTCCCTCCCTAAGGCTCTCTGCCTCTCTGATTCATTTTCCTCCTTTAAGACATTCCTGAAAAACAACCTCTTTGACCAAGCTTTTGGTCATGTGGCCTAATATCTCCTTATGTGGCTTAGTGTGATATTTTGTTCTATAATGCTACTGTGACACACCTTTGAATGTTTTATGAGTGAAAGGTGATGTATAAGTTGTTGTTGTTCCTAGTGCATTGCGCATTGCCTGGGAGAAGCACAAATAAAAAATCAAGCAGTGAGGATCGAACTCCTGTATAACAACCCAACTAAATTTCCTTCTTTTTAAATCAAAAGGGAAAAAACCCATGTGGGCTTGGTGAGGGGGCTTATGATTTTTTCTGATTTGATTTCCTATGCTGTCCTGACAAAATCGCCTCCAGAACATACCGAAGAAACACATTGGCTGAGGGATGATCTAATAGAGGTCTTTAAAATTACGATAGAGTGGATACAGAGAGACTGGGCAGTACTTAACGCACGCATCCCAGACAGCCTTCCTGCCTGGATGCTAATTGAGGCTCTTAAGTGGGTAATTAATGCTCATGCCCACTTAAGGGCGATATCCCACTGCAGTTGGTTGAGTACCACATGGGGGTGAACAAGTCACTATGCAAGGAGCCTGAAAAGCAAACTGTTGGATTTGCTTGCAGGCTTCCAAGGGGTCCCTCATTCAAAGGCACTTAGTGCCTGATTGAGGGACCCAGCATCAGGAAAAGGGTGCCTGCTGAGATTCACACCCCTGCCCTTTCTGCTGACCCCTCCACACCCAGCCAACAACGCCCATTCCACCTCACTCACCCATGGCCTGGATCCTTCATCGATCCAAGGCCTCTGATGTGTGCATTGCTGATGGGCAATTGGAGAGCTGTGCCCTCTGATTGGCAGGATTTCTGCCCACAGGGTCCTAAATCCTGGGGAAGGCCCGATGCTCGTCAGTTAAGTGCTGATGAACACTTCCTTCCCCAATGGAGGTAATGTGAGGCCCCTTCCAGTTCTCCATCCTGTGGGCTAGATCCCCATCGTCAATATAAAATCTTACTCAATGTTTTCGCTTGTGGGGAAGATCATAACTAGAAGCCATCAACTTAAGACAGTCAACAAGAAATCCAATCAGGAATTAAGAAGAAAACTTCTTACCCAAAAAGTGATGAGATAGGCAATGGCTAATATTTAAGGAACGAATGAATGCATTGCAACAGTTATATATATTCCTTTCTTCACAAAAACACAAGAAAAGTGCCACAACTATGGCTAATAAAAGAAATTAAGGATAGTATTAGATCCAAAGAGGAGTCATATAAAGTTGTAGGAAAAAGTAGCAAGCCTGAGGAATGGGAGAAGTTTAGAATTCAGCAAAGGAAGACCAAGAGATTGATTAAGAGGGGAAAAATAGAGTTGGAGAGTAAACTTGCAAGGAACATAAAAAAGGACTATAAAAGCTTCTATAAGTATGTAAGAAGAAAAAGATTAGTGAAGACAAATGTAGGTCCCTTACAGTCCAAAGCAGGAGAATTTATAATAGAGAACAAGGATAAGGCAGAGCAATTAAACAACTACTTTAGTTCTGTCTTCATGGAAGAAGGCACAAATAACTTCACAGAAATACTAGGGAATCAAAGGTCTAGTGAGGTGGAGGAATTGAAGGAAATTATTACTAAAAATGTAACTCCACTATTTAAAAAGGAGGGAGGGGAAAAACAGGGAATTACAGACCGGGTAGCCTAACATCAGTAGTAGGGAAAATGCTATGTGTATTATAAAGGATGTGATAACAGGACACTTAGAAAACATCAATGGGATTAAACAAGTCAACATGGATTTATGAAAGGGAAATCATATTTGACAAATCTACTGAAGTTTTATTGAGGATGTACCTAGCAGAGTAGAAAAGGGAGAACCAGTGGATGTGGTGTATTTGTATTTTCAGAAAGCTTTTGATAAAGTCCCACATAAGCGGTTAGTGTGAAAAATTAAAGCACATGAGACTGGGGGTAATATATTGGCATGGATTAAGAATTGGTTAGCTGACAGGAAACAGAAAGTAGGAATAAATGGGTCTTTTTCAGAATGGCAGATGGTGATTAGTGGGGTACCATGGAGATCAGTGCTTGGGCCCCAGCTATTCACGATGTATATTAATGATTTGGATAAGGGAACCAAATGTAATTTTTCCAAGTTTGCTAATGACAAAAAACTAGGTGGGAATGTGAGTGGTGAGGAGGATGTTAAGAGGCTTCAAGATGATTTGGACAAGTTGAATGATTGGGCAAATACATGGTAGATGCTGTATAATGTAGATAAGTGTGAAGTTATCCACTTTGGTTGGAAAAACAGAATGGCAGAGTATTATTCAAATGGTGATAGGTTGGAAAATGTTGATGTACAAAGGGACCTGGGTGCCCTTGTACATCAACCACTGAAAGCAAGCATGCAGGTGCAGCAAGCAGTGAAGACAAATGATATGCTGGCCTTCATTGCGAGATGACTGGAGTACAGGAGCAAGGACATCTTACTGGAGCAATGGAGGGCCTTGGTGAGACCACACCTGGAGTAGTGTGTGCAGTTTTGGTCTCTTTACCTAAGAAAGGATATACTTGCCATAGAGGGAGTGCAGTGAAGGTTCACCAGACTGATTCCTGCGATGGCAGGGTTATTGTATGAAGAGAGATTGGGTTGACAAGACCTGTATTCACTAGAGTTTAGAAGAATGAGAGGGGATCTCATTACAACGTATAAAATTCTGAGTGCTGGACAGACTGGATGCAGGGATAATGTTTCCTCTGGCTGGAGGGTCTAGGACAAGGGGTCACAGTCTCAGGTTTTGGGTAGGCCATTTAGGACTGAGATGAGGAGAAACTTCTTCACTCAGAGGGTGATGAACCTGTGGAATTCTCTACCACAGAGGGTTGTGGAGGCCAAGTCACTGAATATATTTAAGAAGGAAATAGATAGATTTCTAGACTCTAAAGGCATCAGGGGGTATAGGGAAAGAATGGGAATATGGCATTGAGTTAGAGGATCAGTTATGATCATATTGAATGGCAGAGCAGGCTTGAAGAGCCAAATGGCCTACTCCTGCTTCTATTTTTCTATATTCCTATGGGCAGAGTTTTTAGCTCAGCGTGTGGGCACACGCCTGACCCGCTCGAGCGTAAAATAGCACGTGATGGCGCGTGAAAGTTGGAAGCGTCCCGCCGACAATTAAGAGGGTGATTAAGCCCATTAAAGTTCCAATTGACTACGATTATACATGATGCACCCAACCTCACGGCTGGCGGACGGGCGAATCTGCCAGACAGACTTTGGATTTTTGATGAATCCTCATCCAAAGGTGGGATGAGGTTTCCGTTAATAAATTTTTTAAAAATAAAAATGTTTGGACAGAATTTTCATCATGTATATGCTCAGGTGACAGATTCTGATGTGTGGACGTTTTTATCTAGATTTTAAAATCTTCATTCATTGCTTTTAAATTCTTCAGCTCCCTGAGGCAACTCTCTGCCTTCAGGGAGCTTTCATTCTACACTCCCCCATGCCCGCGCTTACATCAGCGCAAACCCTGTTCCCGCCCCCACACTGGCAGCGCTGAGCTTCTCAGCGTGCCTTTCACACTGGCTGGCTGTTAATTGGCCAGCCAGGGTGAAATCGCGGTCGGGGGGCCAATCGCGGTCGGCGGTCCGTTCCCAGGCTGCTCCCTGGCCCGCTGATTGCGCGTGCCCGCCAAACTAAAAATCCTGCCTTATGTTTGTGGAATGTGGAACTCACTACCGCAGGGAATGGCTGAACCGAATAGTATAGAAGCATTTAAAGGGGAGCTAGACAATGAAATATGGGAGAAGTGAATAGAAGGTTAAGATGATAAATTTAGATGAAGAAAGATGGGATAAGACTTGAGTGTAGCATAAACAACAGTTTTTAATGGTTGGGCCAAATGGCCCGTTTCTGTGCCATATGCCCTATTTCAGTAAAACTGCATCCACAACTGAATTTTCAAAATGTACAGGTCATCTAAATTGGGCCAAATCTTTTTGAGTTAGTCTATTAAAAATTGATTTACATTTTACACTTAACAATTCACAGTTTGTCTTTGTTGAATTCATGGGACTTTTCTCCATGGCGAATCACTACTACTACTTGGCAGAACTGTTCAAGATTTCTTTCCTCTTGCCCCTACCCCATTCCATGGTCCACAATGAAAATTCCACTCACAACTTTCACCATCTCATCCAACCATCTGACGACAGTGATTGAGGGGAACTGAGTCTATATTTTGTTTGAAACCAGGAATTAAAGTTAATTAGACAAAATTGTAAGGTTAGTACTTCATCTCTGGAGCTACTGCGTTAATTTAGAATATTGACAGGTTGTATATTTAACATAATTACTTTGCTGAAACTGTTATTGAAGAACTGACCAAATGTTGGAGAACAGGAATGGATATACCTAATAAGGCAAATCTGACTATTAGTAGTTTGCTGCTATTAGTTGCCTTGTTGAATGTGAACATGGATCTACAAGTTGCAAAACAAGGGACTGGAAATCCTGTTATTTTTCTCAGGCAAAACTAAGGCAAGGACCAGAATATCATGGTTAAGGGAATCTGGCAGCACAGTGGTGCTTTCAGAATAACAAGTGAGCTGGTGAGTCTTATCGTCTATTTTTAATTAAGCTTTATTACCACTAGTAAGGTATGGTAATTATTAGTATGGTTTATCAGTATTAGTAAGGTTTATTAACAGCAGTAAGATTTATTAGTATTGGTAAAGCTTTATTAGAGAGACACAAGGAGAAGGGAAGGAAGACATTGATGAATTCATTGTTTTATTTTATTGTTATGTGCTAAGATTTATTGTATTACTAATGTTTAAAGTAGGACGTTAAGTGGTGGTGAGGAGAAGCATTAATTAAAAAATCATCAGAAAATAAATAATTAGCTAATTGGAGAGCAGCAGGAAGAAGCGAGAGCTGAGAGGGGCACAAAAAGTGGTGGAGAGCGCGGAGCACAGGCGGAGTTTGAAACATGATATCAGGAATAAAAAGTGACGTTTGCACAGGGTAAGAAGCTGACTGGTGAGCAGCTGGTGAATAATTCTGCTTACTACTTTCTAGTCACCAGTTTATAATAAATAGTCTGTAAAATAAAGTTAAGTCATGGCAGGGCAGCTCGGCCACATGGAATGCGTATCTTGTGACACGTGGAAAGTTGTGGCTGCTTCACTTGGCCCAGAAACGTGCAGGAAATGTCACCAGCTGCAGAAACTTGAGCTCTGAGTTTTTGAATTCGAGCAATGGCTGGAGTAACTGTGACGCATTTGCGAGTCTGAAAACTACGTTTAGGGAGGTGGTCACATCGCAGGTTAAGAGAATGCAGGCAGAGAGGGATTGGGTGACTGCCAGGCAGTCTAGGAAGTCCAGGCAGGTAATGCAGGGGTCCCCTGAGTCCATCTCACTTATTAATTGGTTTTCTGTTTTGGATACTGTTGAGGGGAATGGTTCCTCAGAGGAGTGCAGGTAAAGTCAAGTCCATGACGCCACAGGGAAGCCACAGCTGCGGGGGAGGAAGAAAAGTAGAAGAGCAATAGTGACAGGGGATTCAATAGTTAGGGGAACAGACAGGCATTTCTGCGACTGTAGATAAGACTCATACATACAAATAACATATTCTTACAAATTAGGAGCAAGGTAGGCCACTCAGCCCCTTGAGCCTGCTCCACCATTCAATAAGATCATGGCTGATCTGAATGTAACCTCAACCCCACATTCCTGATTACCCCCGATAACCTTTCATCCCCTTGTTAAACAAAAATATATCCAGCTCTGCCTTAAAAATATTCAAAGACTATGCTACCATCGCCTTTTGAGGAAGATAGTTACAAAACTTACAACCCTCTGAGAGAATAGAAATTCTCCTCATCTCTGTCTTAAATGAACAACCCCTTATTTTTACACAGTGACCCCTAGTTCTAGATTCCCCCACAAGAAGAAACATCCTCTCCACATCCACCCTGTCAAGACACCTCAGGGTCTTAAAAGGTTTCAATTAAGTCACCTCTTACTCTTCTAAATTCCAGTGGATACAAGCCTAACCTGTCCAGCCTTTCCTCATGAGACAACCCGCCCATTCCTGGTTTTAGTCTAGTAAGCCTTCTCAGAGGTACTTCTAACGCGTTTATATCTTTCCTTAAAAAAGGAGACCAGTACTGTACACAATACTCCAGATGTGGTCTCACCAACACCCTGTACAATTGAAGCATAACCTCCCTACTTTTGTAATCAATTCCCTTCACAAGAAATGATAACATTCTATTAGCTTTCCCAATTACCTGCTGCACCTGCATACTAACCTTTCCTGATTCATGCACTAGGACACCCAGATCCCTTGAATCTCAGAGCTCTGCAATCTCTCACCATTTAGATAATAAGCTTCTTTTTTACTTTTCCTGCCAAAATGAATGATTTCACATTTGCCCACATTATACTCCCATTTGCCAGATCTGTGCCTACTCACTTAACCTATCTATTTCACTTTGTAGCTTCCTTACGTCCTCTTCACAATTTACTTTCCTACCTATCTTTGTGTCGTCAGCAAATTTAGCCACCATTCCTTTGGTCCCTTCATCCAAGTCATTTATATAAATTGTAAGAAGTTGAGGGCCCAGCACTGAGCCAGCATTTATTGCCCTTTTCCAGAAGGCATTTAAGAATCAACCACATTGCTGTAGATCTGGAGTCACATGTAGGCCAGACCAGGCAAGGACAGCAGATTTCCTCCCCTAAAGGACATTAGTGAACCAGATGGGTTTTTAAAACAATCATCAATGGTTTTATGGTCATCATCAGACTCTTAATTCCTGCTCACCCTCTCTCCATCTGTTTTCATGCAGGAGAAGCTGGCTCATCACAGCAGGGAGAGGTCCCAGACCAGAGATGGAGTGACCCACATTAGGCCCCTCACTCACTTTGAGGAGCGTGCCATTGCACTGACTGGCAAGGGCATGGACCATGCCTGCGGCAAAGCTTGGCGGTGAACATCCAGGTAAGGATCCAGCACCACATCATCCCTCCCTCAATTCAAATGTGTGTGCTCTCTCTCCCCTGCTTTTGACTCTGCTGCCATGCACTAATCATCTCTAATTTGGTTCACAGGGAGATCTGTCAAGCGACCAACACCCTGAGCCAGCCAGTTCCTCAGCTCCATCCAGGTCCTCATCTCCAGTCAAGAGAGACCTCTTCTATTGAAGAGCTGGAAATAAGCAGACTGGAAGACCTGTCACAGCGCTTACCCACACCTTGCACCAGCAGAGAGACACATACCTTGGTGAGACCTAGATTTGGAGCAGGCTCCGGCTCACAACCTGGTGATCACCGCATCATCACGTGTCCACAGCAGGAGGATGCAGGTTCAGCCAAGCTCCCTGGCACTCAGATGACTGCTGGGGAAGAGGCATCTATGAGGTCCGAGTCAGATGAAGATCCTCTGGATTTGGCCTTCCAACTCATTGTGGAGAATTAGCAGAAGGCGGGGGAACATCTCACAGAACTGTTGGAAGCCCTCAATTAGTGTGGCACACGAGTCGAAGGAGTGTGTCCGCCTGCTCTCTGATGAAGTGGTGTCCACATGCGTGCACATGGAGGTCTCCATGGATAGGATGGCAGACGCCATAGAGACCCTGGTCCAGCAGAACGTGAAGAGGCACACAGACCTGGACTCCATCACAGTAGCCATGGGTGAGTTCCTGTAGTGGCAACACAAGAGACAAATGGGGCACCTCGACATCTCTAAGCCACCATTCAATACAATCTTAATTGGTTTTCTATCTTAACTCCATTTTCCCACCAACTCCCCACATCCCTCAATTCCCAGAGAGATCAAAAACCTATTGATCTTGGTCTTGAATATACTCAATAATGGAGCAAATACAACACAGTGGGGTTGACAATTCCAAAGGTTCATAACTCTCTGACTGAAGAAACTTCTCATCTCAGATCTAAATGATCAACCCCTTACCCTGAGACCGCACACTCCTGTTCTAGATTCCACAACTAGGGGAAACAACCTCTCAGTGTCTACCCTGTCAAGCCCATTCAGAATCTTGTATGTTTCAGTTAGATCACCTCTCATTCTACTAAACTCCAGAGGTTATGGGCCCAATTTACTCAGCCTTTCATCAAAGGATAACCCTCTCATTGCAGAAACCAGTCTAATGAACCTTCACTGTATTGCCTCCAAGGCAAGTATATCCTTCATTAGATATGGAAACTAAAACTGCACACGTTACTCCAGGTCTCACCAAAGCCTTATATAATTGTAGCAAGACTTCATTATTCTGGCATTCCAATACCTTGCAATAAAGGCCAACATACCACTTGCCTTCATAATTGTTTGCTGCAGATGCATGCTAACTTTCTGTGTTCCTTGTTCAAGTACACCCAAGTCTCTCTGAACATCAACACTTAAAAGTTTCACACTTTTAAAAATTATTTTGTTTTTCTATTCTTACTATCAAAGTGAATAAATTCATATTTCCCCACATTTTACTCCATTTGCCCACTCATTTAACCTGTCTATATCTCTTTGCAGTGTTTGTGTCCTCCTCACAACTTACATTCCCACATAACTTTCTGATATTGTGAACAAACTTAGAAACTCTATTCTCTATCTCTTCAACCAAGTCATTACCATAGATCGCAAATAACTAATAGTGCAGTATTGATTCTTGTGGCACCCCACTTTTTTTTATAGCCTGTCAACCTGTTTATTCCTACTCACTACTTCCTGATGGTTAACCAGTCTTCCATCCATGCTAATATATATTACCCCTATTTCCATGAGCCCTTACCTTATGTGTTGAACATTTGCATGGCACCTTGTCAAATGCCTTTTGGGAATCCAAGAATACTACATCTACTGATTCCCCTTTATCTACCCTACTAGTTATATCCTCAAAAACACCAATACATTTGTCAAACAAGATTTCCCTTTCAAAAAGAATTTTGAATTTATCTGATCATTCTGCAATTTTCTAAGTGCATCATTAAGACTTCCTTAATAACAGATTCCAGCACTTACCTGATGACTGATGTCAGGCTAACTGACCTGGAGTTGTCTGTTTTCCCCCTCCCTCCTTTCTTGAATAGCAGTGTTATATTTGCTCACTTCCAATCCCTTGGGACTGTTATAGAATCTTGGAAATTTTAGAAAATCGTAAGCACTGCATCCACCATCTCTATGCAGTAACCACTTTTAGAAACCTAGGATGTAACCCATCAGGTCCTGGGGATTTGTCATCTTTTAGTCTTTTTAAGTTTTTCTAATAATTATTTTTCCTCTGATGTTAATTAATTTACATGACAGACTCAAAATATTTTTTCAATATCTCTGCCATTTCTTCATTCCCCATGATAATTTCTCCTCTCTCAGCCTTTAAGGGACCAACGTTTACTTTAGCTACTCTCATCCTTTTTATATTCTTTTAAAAGCTCTTACAATCTAATTTTATATTCCTGGCTGGTTTACTCTCATGTTCTATTATTTCCCCCATTTTATCAGCAGTTTGGTCATCCTTTGCTGGTTTCTAGAATGCTCCCAATCCTGAGGCTTATTCTTTGCAAATTTATAAGCCTCTTCTTTTAATCTAATATTATCCTTATCTTCCCAGGTAAGCCACGGATGGATCTTTCTCACTGTGTTTTTTGTTTTTAATGGAGTGTGATTAAGTTGAACATTTTTGAATCCCACTTTTCATTTACTGCCATACCTTTTAGTAATTTACCCAGTTAGCCTTAACCATTTCTCCCATCTTCCCTATGCAATAGAGTATGTTTAAGTTAAAGTTTAAGTTCAACAGCCATTATATTGCACCTTCGATGACTTTTTGAAGAGCCCGTATTTGAATACTTGGGATATTTTTTGGAAGTCCCAAAGTTATGGAGTATCCGCGAGCATCCCTTTTCTGACAAAATGTTACATAATGGTATTAAGAAGACTAATAAGGGCTACAGTTATCTAACAGAATGCTTCACTCTGCTACAAATAGTGTCCACCAAGACTGTTATTTAGTTCATTCTGTATTTTATATATATGTTGATAATGTTGACCATGCAGCCCAAAGAGACTGCATAAGTGGTTTCCAACTATAACATTTGGCAGTTATTAAGACTTTGCTGAGTGCATTTACATTCACATCAAAAATGTGGATTTTTGCTTGTGAAACGTGAACTGAACAATCACAAGCAGATTAATATTATTAATTCACTTGTAAATGTTAAACCTTGCCGTATGCAAATTAGCTGCCATATCTACGTGTATAACAACAGTGGCCGCAATTCAAAAAGTAATCTTTATCAGTTGCAAAGCACTTTGAGGCATTCTGAGGATGTGATAAGCTGCTGTATAAATGAAAACACTTTCTTGTATTTCACTTTTTGATAACTATGCAGATCTCACAAGGGCAAATTCGCTGAACTGGCATCCCAGTAGTGAGCCACACTCAAAGAGAACTTGGATCTTAAAATTTGGGCTATGGTCCTGTCATCCTATCTCTCACTAACACTCTTTATGAGAATGCTCTTCCCGAGGAATGCAGGATTGAAACATTTAACCAATTGTCTTCTGGTGACAATATAATGGAGATTAAACATTGTAAACAATCAAAATACAAAGCAATAGAACTAATAGCTGAAAAAAAAATGAAGTATTTAATTACAATTCTTGGCATATATTGTCCCAATAAAATGTACTAGCAGATTTCACATGCAACTGTTCAAAGTTTTATTAGTCCTATATTACAATAGCGATTACACTTCAAACGTGGTTCAATGGCTGTAAACCACTTTGAAGCATCCTGTGGTTGCAAAAAGTGCCATATAAATGTAAGCGTCTTTCTTTTCTTTCTGGAGCGCTAAGTAAAATATCACTTTGAATTTTCAGCATTGGGCAGCCCACAAATCCTGAGAACTGGGAAGAAGGCCCATTGTCTGCTCATGCACAGATAGGACCTGAAAATCCAGCGGTTTTTTGAAGACCTGCGATCTGGGATTACTGGGAGGAAGGCTCTCCAGGGATTCAAGAAACTGGAAAGAGAGTTTACCACTGGCACAAGTCCTGGGACCTGGGATTCCTGTGAGAGGGATCCTGAAGTCTATGATCACTGGGCATGGGAATAGTAGTGGGTTTTCGAGATCAAGGACTATTGGGAATGCTGTTTACCAGTTTGTGATCACTGATGTGGAGGACCATGGATCCGGGATGGTTGGAGAGGAGTCTGTGAAGCAGGCGCTTTGGGGTTTAATTGCCTTTTGGAGATCTGGTCTCAAAAGAACGAGTTTCAAACTTCCCTTTTCACTTTCAAACCACATCAGGTCCAATGCTGCCCCCAACCTTACCCTGCCCATTGTGCGTCAAGTATTGACTATCTTACCCAATTCAACTTCCATAGTTTTACACCATCACATATCCCTTACCGCCACCACCACTTTTTCAACCTACAGTTGGCTTTTATCTTCATATTATGGCCTTGAGAAATTAAGCATATGTTTTGTGTTTCTTAAAATTATTTATTAGAAATTTGTGGGGCGGGGGGCAATTTCTCAAACATATGAACATACAAAATAGGAGCAGAAATAGGCCATTTGGCCCCTCAAGCCTGCTCCATCATTCAATAAGATCATGGCTGATCGGCCTGTGTTTCGAGTCCCATATTCCCATCTATTCCAATAACTTTTGATTCCCTTGCCTAACAAAAATCGACTTCCATCTTTAAAATATTCAATGACCCCACCTCCATTGCCTTCTGAGGCAGAGAGAATCAAAGTCGCACAACCCGCTGAAAGAAAAAATTTCTCCTCATCTCTGTCCTATAAGGGCGACCCCTAATTTTAAACCAGTGGCCCCCTAGTTCTGGACTCACCCACAAGAGGAAACATCATTTCCTCATCCACCTTGTCAAGGCCATTCAGAATCTTATATACATCAATCAAGTCACCCCTCACTCTTCTAAACTCCATTGGAAACAAGCCCAGCCTGTCCAACTTATTCTCATGAGACAAATCACTCATTCTAGGTATCAATCCAGTAAACATCCTCTGAACTGCCTTCCTTAAATAATGAGACCAAAACTGCACACAGCATTCGAGATGCGGCCTTACCAATGTCCTGTATAACTGAAGCATAACATTCTTACTTTTATGCTCAACTCCTCTCACTATAAAGGATAGCATTCCATTAGCCTTCTTGATTACATACTGTACCTGCATACTAACTTTTTGTGATTCATGCATGAGAACACCTAGATCTCTCTGCAAATGTGAAAACAATTTGCATATCGAATAAAAATTAACATTACAAATTGAGCTATGGTGCCTTCTCTCACCTTTTCCTTTGGGTGTCTTTACCTGTTGATTTGTTCTTTTTCAGCCCCTGTCTCCAACCGTTACAAAGAAGCAGATAGATAATAGGAGCAGGAGGAGAGCATTTGACGATTCGAGTCTGCTTCGCCATTCAGTATGATCATGGCTGATCCTCTATCGCAACGCCATACTCCTGCTCTCTCCCCATACCCCTTGATGCCTTTAGAGTCTAGAAATCTATCTATTTCCTTCTTAAATATATTCAGTGACTTGGCCTCCACAGCCCTCTGTGGTAGAGAATTCCACAGGTTCGCCACCCTCTGAGTGAAGACGTTTCTCCTCATCTCAGTCCTAAATGACCTATCCCATGTCCTGATACTGTGACCCCTTCTTCTAGACCCTCCAGCCAGAGGAAACATTATCCCTGCATCCAGTCTGTCCAGCCCTGTCAGAATGTTATACTTTTCAATGAGATCCCCTCTCATTCTTCTAAACTCCAGTGAATACAGGTCTTGTCGACCCAATCTCTCCTCATTTGACAATCGTGCCGTCCCAGGAATCAGTATGGTGAACCTTCACTGCACTCCCTCTATGGCAAGTACATCCTCTCTTAGGTAAGGAGACCAAAACTGCACACAATACTCCAGGTGTGGTCTCACCAAAGCCCTATATAGCTGCAGGAAGGCATCCTTGCTCCTGTACTCAAGTCCTCTCGCAATGAAGGCTAACATACCATTTGCCTTCTTCACTGCTTGTTGCAACAGCTTGCTTGCTTTCAGTGATTGATGTACAAGGTCATCCAGTTCCCTTTGTATATCAACATTTCCCAATCTGTCACCATTTGAATAATACTCTGCCATTCTGTTTTTCCTACCAAAGTGGATAACCACTCTTAACCACATATTACTGCATCTGCCATGTATTTGCCCGCTTACTTAACTTGTCTAAATCACCTTGAAGCCTCTTAAAATTCTCCTCAACACTCACATTCCCACCTTGTTTTATATCATCAGCAAACTTAGAAATATTACACTTGGTTCCCTCATCTAAATCAGTGATATATATTGTGAATAGCTAAGGCTCAAGCACTGATCCCAGTGGTGCCCCACTAGTCAACGCCTGCCATTCCAAAAAAGACCCATTTATTCCTACTCTCTGTTTCCTGTCTGCTCAATAAATTCTCAATCCATGCCAACATATTATCCCAAATCCCATGTGCTTTAATCTTTCACACTATCCTCTTATTCACTTCCTCAGAGTGCAGTGGATGCCAGGACACTGAATAAATTTAAGGAGGAGATAGATTTTTAATTAGTAAGGGTTGAAAGGTTATGGGGAGAGGGTGGGAATTTGGAGTTGAGACTGAAATGAGATCAGCCATGATCGTATTGAATGGCGGGGCAGGCTCAAAGGGCTGAATTGCCTACTCCTGCTCCTAGTTCTTATGTTCTTATGTTCTTGTGTGGGACTTTATCAAAGGCTTTTTGAAAATCCAAGAACACCACATCCTCTATTCTCCCTTATCTATTCTGCTAGTTGCGTCATCAAAAAATTCCAGTTAGTTTGTCAAATATGATTTCCCTTTCATAAATCCATGTTGATTTTGTCTAATCCCTTTGATATTTTCTAAGTGCTCTGTTATCACATACTTTATAATAGACTATAGCATTTTCCCTACTACTGATGTTAGGCTAACCAGTCTGTAATTCCTTGTATTCTCCCTCTCTCTTTTTTCAAATAGTGAGGTTACATTTGCCACCCTCCAATCTGCTGGGACAGTTCCAAAATCTACAAAATTTTGGAAGATGACAACCAAAGCATTTCCTATTTCCATAGCCTCCTCCTTTAGTACCCTGTGATGTAGATTATCAGCCCTGGGATTTAACTTCTTTCAGTCCCATTAATTTTTCCAGCACTATCTTTTTAGTAATGCTAACTTCCTTCAATTCCTCCTTCCCACTAGACCCTTGATTCCCTAGCATTTCTGGGAAGCTATTTGTGTCTTCCTCCGTGAATACAGAACTAAAGTAGTTGTTTAATTGCTCTGCATTTCTTTGTTCTCTATTATAAATTCTCCCATTTCAGACTGTAAGGGACCTACATTTATCCTCACTAATCTTTTTCTTTTTATATATTTTTAGAAGCTTTTACAGTCCACTTTTATGTTCTTTGCAAGTTTACTCTCATACTCTATTTTTCCCCACTTAATTACTCTCTTGGTCCCCCTTTGCTGAATTCCAAACTGCTCCCATTCCTCAGGCTTGCTAATTTTTCTAACAACTTTATATGACTCCTCTTTGGATCTAATACTATCCTTAATTTCTTTTGTTAGCTTTGGTTAGGCCGCTTTTCCTGTTGTGTTTGTGTGCCAGAAAGGAATGTATGATTGTTGCATGCATACATGCGTTCCTTAAATATAAGCCATTGTCTATCCACCATCATGCCTTTTAATGAAGTTCCCCAATCTATCTTAGCCAACTCACGCCTCATAGCTTCGTAGTTTCCTTTGTTTAGATTTAGGACCCTAGTTTCGGATCAGACTATGTTATTTTCCAGGCTAATGAAGAATCCTGTCATGTTATGGTCACTGTTCTTAAATGAACAAGATTATTAATTAACCTCTTCTCTTGCACACAACCAGATTTTGGGTAGCCTCTTCCCTAGTTGGTTCATCAACATACTGGTCTAAAAAAACCCCCTCGTACACACTCCAGGAATTTATCAACCACAGTGTTATTGCTAATTTGGTTTGCTCAGTCTACATGTATATTAAAGTCACCCGTGGTTACTGAAGCACCCTTGTTACATGCATCTCTAGCTTCCTGTTTAACGCCATCCCCTACCTTACCACTACTGTTTGGAGTCCTATAGACAACTCCCATTAATGTTTTCTACACCTTGCTGCTTCTTAGCTCCACCCAAACTGATCCTACATCGAGATTTTCTGAGCCAATATCCTCTGCCACTATTGCACTGATTTCATCTTTAATGAACAACGCCACCCCACCTCCTTTTCATTTAGCCTGTCCTTCCTAAATATCTTGATATGTGTTCCCAGGTTATGCGTGAATGAGAAGCATAAAATGTATCTTTGAGTGCATATCAGTGCATTTGCTGACTTACAGGTGGAATTTTTAACTCCCAGGCATGAATGCAACCTAGCGACTTGCCAACCTGTCTGGAACGGACAACAAGAGTCCTAAAGATTTTAACAGCTGGTCCTCTTTAATATGGCATTGTCCGGTTTCCAGGTGGTAAGCACAGGGACAGGTTTTTCAGGGTGATCAGCAGTTCACATATGGTGGCAGGGTGTTGAGGTGTTGCATGGAGACGTGAGGGGAAAAAGTCTGGGAAAGGCAAGGACTACAAATTCCTTGGGGGACCTAGAGGAACTCTCCTTTAAAAGCCTCTCTGGGCACTCCGCTGACTTCCCAGATAAGATGGTGTTGGCGACCAACTGACCAAATAGGAAATCATAATGCATCAATACGTGAGGTTTCCACCTGACTCAGGTTACAAAAATGAATTGGATAATTATCTGAATACAAAACATTTGCAGGGCTACAAAGAAAAAGCTGAGGATTGGGACTCACTGAGTTGCTCTTGCCAAGAACTGGCATGGACAACAGGTCAATGGTCCCCTTCTGTGCTATAACTATTCTGTGATCCTATGATTATATAAGCGGGTGCCTCATATGCCTGAAAAAAACATCGGCATGTTAAAACTGGATTGGAGCAGGAATGGAGTGGATATTTCGTTGACTCCATTTTAATCGCCTGCCCATTCAGTTCATATGAGGTGGGACAAGATAAAACTTTCACCATTTAAACTGTGTTGCAAATATGAAGTTTATAAGATTGTTATGTTTTGGAACTGTGTCTTTGATTTAGGGTAAAACAGGAGAGGTCATGTGACCTGTTTGGAAGTCAGCTTGACAATGGGCTTGGTGTGGTTAAGAATAAAAGGGAGGCCCAGATTGTGTCACATGGATGATAATGTAAGGTGTTTATGGTTGGAGACACTAGCAGAAATCTCTATATTCTCAATGGGTAGACTCTGATGGCAGAATTTTCCATGCCCGCTGGTGTCAGGCATCATAGCAGGCATGAGCAGACAATGTGGCGGGAAGGCCAAAAATCGGTTTCCCGCCACCACATGTTGGGAACTTCATTGCGCTACATCTGCATATCATTATAAGCCCAGGAATCCTGCCGTGTGACTGGATCATCCGGACATGTCAGCGTAATTGCACGACAACATGTTTCATGACAGCATTTATAAGGCATGCACCTGGTAAGGTGCACTTCAAGGGGAACTCGGAGGTGAGTGCACAGTAACGTTGCTCAGCGCTTATGATGGTCACCTGTTGGACCTCAAGGTTAAGGCACTGTGCATTCAGGCGAGGGCTCAAACAAGTAGCTTTTTCCAGGTTGGGTGACAGTGCAGTGCCAGGGCAAGGGCTGCACTGCAGTTGAGGCAACTTCGGTGGGGTGGGGCAAGGACAGCACTGTGGTTGAGGTGATTTGCGGGAAGGCAAGGGCTACACTGCAGTTGTGGCAAGTTGGGGGGTAGACAAGGGTTGCACTGTGGTTGATGGTAGTGCACAAGCACATGTGGGGTGAGTGGGGAGGGAAGCAGCCACGCATTGTAGAATAAAGTGACAATTCCTCCACAGCTGAGACAGTTCAGGCACAGCCACATTGATAGGCTGAGTCAGGCCTCTAGCTTATCTGCCCACACAAGCAATGCGGAGGCCTGAAAGTGCCACCAAATGTTCAAGAGCTTTTCACCCCTCGGGCACAGACAGCAAACTAATGAGCATTTTAGTGGACTGCAGAACAACTGGGTGACTGTGCACATTGTACAATCTCCTTGCTAAAGCTGACTATGGAGCCATCACTGGTGGAGGCGCTCACAGCCCCTTCCAATGTCATCATTCAGATTTGGACCAGTCTCCCCCATGGTTCAAGCTAACAGTGCAGCCTTGCAGTGTGGGTTAGGAGAATGCCTGTGCCTGAGCTGAGAGCACAGCATACAGTTCAATGGGCAGAGCTGTTGCCAATTGGTCAAGTGGAGTAGGGCAGAGAAGTGTGGGGTTTTGGGTAGCTATGCACTGCATTAAACTCTGGCAATCCAAGTGGTGGCCAGCACTCTCTGGGATGTATTAAGGGGCCTTCAGACTTAAGCAGGAGAGGTTCTTAGTATACCCACGATAACTCACATGTCTCTCTCTTTCATCCTACAGGAGGAGTACATCTGGAGCATGGAGCCTGGTGAACTAGCTGTATGCCTCGTGGATTAGAGAGTGGAGATGACAGAGAGGAGAATGACAAGGTGCCTGGCTGGACAGAGGGAGGAGCAGCATCCTCAGGAAGAACGGGCATTTGGGGCTCACGCATATGCTGCTAGAGAACAGTGAGCCTTCAATGGTCGGCACCAAGCTAGACCCAGGGTCTATAGATGCCACTTCCCATTCCTGAAGATGACCGAGAACTAGTGTTGCCAAAGACTGTACATGTCCAGGGAATTGGTCGGTCACATCTGCGAACTACTGCAGGATTTGGCGCCATGGGGACATGGAGGCCATCCACTGCCAGTGGCAGTGAAAGTGACCATGGCGCTCAATTTCTACAGCAGTGCAAAAACAAAAACAGAATTACCTGGAAAAACTCAGCAGGTCTGGCAGCATCAGCAGAGAAGAAAAGAGTTGACGTTTCGAGTCCTCATGACCCTTCGACAGAACGTGAGTTCGAGTCCAAGAAAGAGTTGAAATATAAGCTGGTTTAAGGTGTGTGTGTGGGGGGGCGGAGAGAGAGAGAGAGAGAGAGAGAGAAGTGGAGTGGGGGTGTGGTTGTAGGGACAAACAAGCAGTGATAGAAGCAGATCATCAAAAGATGTCACCAACAATAGTACAAAAGAACACATAGGTGTTAAAGTTAAAGTTGGTGATATTATCTAAACGAATGTGCTAATTAAGAATGGATGGTAGGGCGCTCAAGGTATAGCTCTAGTGGGGGTGTTTTTTTTTAAAAATAATGGAAATAGGTGGGAAAAGGAAAATCTTTATAATTTATTGGAAAAAAAAGGAAGGGGGAAACAGAAAGGGGGTGGGGAGGGGGGGAGGGAGCTCACGACCTAAAGTTGTTGAATTCAGTATTCAGTCCGGAAGGCTGTAAAGTGCCTAGTCGGAAGATGAGGTGTTGTTCCTCCAGTTTGCGTTGGGCTTCACTGGAACAATGCAGCAAGCCAAGGACAGACATGTGGGCAAGAGAGCAGGGTGGAGTGTTAAAATGGCAAGCGACAGGGAGGTTTGGGTCATTCTTGCGGACAGACCGCAGGTGTTCTGCAAAGCGGTCGCCCAGTTTACGTTTGGTCTCTCCAGTGTAGAGGAGACTACATTGGGAGCAACGAATGCAGTAGACTAAGTTGGGGGAAATGCAAGTGAAATGCTGCTTCACTTAAAAGGCGTGTTTGGGTCCTTGGACGGTAAGGAGAGAGGAAGTGAAGGGGCAGGTGTTGCATCATTTGCGTGGGCATGGGGTGGTGCCATAGGAGGGGGTTGAGGAGTAGGGGGTGATGGAGGAGTGGACCAGGGTGTCCCGGAGGGAGCGATCCCTACGGAATGTGGATAGGGGGGGTGAAGGGAAGATGTGTTTGGTGGTGGCATCATGCTGGAGTTGGCGGAAATGGCGGAGGATGATCCTTTGAATGCAGAGGCTGGTGGGATGATAAGTGAGGACAAGGTGTCCCTATCATGTTTCTGGGAGGGAGGAGAAGGCGTGAGGGCAGATGCGCGGGAGATGGGCCAGACACGGTTGAGGGCCCTGTCAATGACCGTGGGTGGAAAACCTCGGTTAAGGAAGAAGGAGAACATGTCAGAGGAACTGTTTTTGAAGGTAGCATCATTGGAACAGATGCGACAGAGGCGAAGGAACTGAGAGAATGGGATGGAGTCCTTACAGGAAGCGGGGTGTGAGGAGATGTAGTCGAGATAGCTGTGGGAGTCGGTGGGTTTGTAATGGATATTGGTGGACAGTCTATCATCAGAGATTGAGACAGAGAGGTCAAGGAAGGGACGGGAAGTGTCAGAGATGGACCACGTGAAAATGATGGAGGGGTGGAGATTGGAAGCAAAATTAATAAATTTTTCCAAGTCCCGACGAGAGCATGAAGCGGCACCGAACTAATCATCGATGTACCGGAGAAAGAGTTGTGGAAGGGGGCTGGAGTAGGACTGGAACAAGGAATGTTCCACATACCCCATAAAGAGACAGGCATAGCTGGGGCCCATGCGGGTACCCATAGCCACACCTTTTATTTGGAGCAAGTGAGAGGAGTTGAAGGAGAAATTGTTCAGCATGAGAACAAGTTCAGCCAGACGGAGGAGAGTAGTGGTGGATGGGGATTGTTCAGGCCTCTGTTCGAGGAAGAAGCTAAGGCCCCTCAGACCATCCTGGTGGGGGATGGAGGTATAGAGGGATTGGACGTCCATGGTGAAGAGGAAGCGGTTGGGGCCAGGGAACTGGAAATTGTTGATGTGACGTAAGGTGTCAGAGGAATCACGGATGTAGGTGGGAAGGGACTGGACAAGGGGAGAGAGAAGGGAGTCAAGATAACGAGAAATGAGTTCTGTGGGGCAGGAGCAAGCTGAGACGATCGGTCTACCGGGGCAGTTCTGTTTGTGGATTTTGGGTAGGAGATAGAAGCGGGCCGCCCGAGGTTGGGCGACTATCAGGTTGGAAGCTGGGGGAGGGAGATCCCCAGAGGAGATGAGGTCAGTGACAGTCCTGGAAACAATGGCTTGATCTTCAGTGGTGGGGTCATGGTCCAGGGAGAGGTAGGAGGAAGTGTCTGCGAGTTGACGCTCAGCCTCCGCGAGGTAGAGGTCAGTGTACCAGACAACAACAGCACCACCCTTGTCAGTGGGTTTGATGACAATGTCAGGGTTGGACCTGAGAGAATGGAGTGCAGTAAGTTCAGAGGGAGACAGGTTAGAATGGGTGAGAGGAACAGAGAAATTGAGACGACTAATGTCGCGCCGACAGTTCTCAATGAAAAGATCAAGAGAAGGTAAGAATCCAGAGGGAGGGGTCCAGGTGGAGGGAGAATATTGGAGACGGGTAAAAGGATCCGTTGAACTGGGAGAGGACTCCTGCCCAAAGAAGTGAGCCCGGAGACGAACCCGGCGGAAGAAGAGTTCAGCATCATGCCGAGCCCGAAATTCATTGAGGTGAGGGCGTAAGAGTATGAAACTAAATCCTTTGCTGAGCACTGAACGTTCAGCATCGGAGAGGGGAAGGTCAGGGGGTATAGTGAATACATGGCTGGGGTTGGGATTGGAAGAAAGGGTGGGGACGGAGGGACAGGCAGGGGTGGAGGGTCCTAGATGGGTGTTGGTGTCGATGAGTTGTTGGAGCTTGCGTGCCTTAGCACTTCAGAGAAAGAGAAAAAGTTTCTTGTTGAGGCGTCGGATGAGCCGAAGGGTAAAATGAAACTGGGGGCACGGACAGCTTTGAAAAAGGGTACGGCGGTGCTGCTGGAGGGAGAGGTCGAGTGTGTTCATATGGCGGCGCATGGCACTGAGTGTGGATTTCAGAATGTGACGGGAACAGCAGTCCGAGAAACGTTTTATGTCCCGGAGATACCTGTAATCCTGGGTGGGTTCGAAACATGAGGGGTGGAATTTCAGTTGAAATCCACGTGGGGTAAGTCGGAGATGGAGACAGTCACTGAGAAAGGAGATATGGCTGTGAAAGCGGGTTTTAGTAAACACCTTGTCAAATACCAGGAGGGAAATGGAAAGCAAGGAAGGTGAGCAGGGCAAAAGAGAGGAACGGAAATCTTGTCGCAGAAAAGAACAGAACTTCTTCAAGGAGGTAGGCATTTCTTGAAGAGCAGTGGCAGTCAATTAAGCACAGAGATAAAAACAAAAAAACTGTGGATGCTGGAAATCCAAAACAAAAACAAAAACAGAATTACCTGGAAAAACTCCGCAGGTCTGGCAGCATTGGCGGAGAAGAAAAGAGTTGACGTTTCTAGTCCTCATGACCCTTCGACAGAACTTGAGTTCGAGTCCAAGAAAGAGTTGAAATATAAGCTGGTTTAAGGTGTGTGTGTGGGGGGCGGAGAGAGAGAGAGAGAGAGGTGGGGGGGGGTGTGGTTGTAGGGACAAACAAGCAGTGATAGAAGCAGATCATCAAAAGATGTCAACAACAATAGTACAAAAGAACACATAGGTGTTAAAGTTGGTGATATTATCTAAACGAATGTGCTAATTAAGAATGGATGGTAGGGCGCTCAAGGTATAGCTCTAGTGGGGGTGCTTTTTTTTAAAAAATAATGGAAATAGGTGGGAAAAAGAAAATCTTTATAATTTATTGGAAAAAAAAGGAAGGGGGAAACAGAAAAGGGGTGGGGATGGGGGAGGGAGCTCACGACCTAAAGTTGTTGAATTCTACAGCAGTGGCTCATTTCAGAGCTCCACAGGTGATCTCTGTGGGATATTGCAAGTTTCCACCCGCAAATGCATCCATGAGGTCATGGACACCAAGTCATGAAAACACACAACTTTGTGCATTTCACCCGGTATCCGGAAAGCCAGGAAGCAAGAAAACTGGGATTTGCCCAGATCTCAGGTTTCCCACAGGTGTAAAGTGCCATCGACTACACTCATGTGTCGCTCAGATCTCTGCGACAACAAGCAGTCAACGATGTCAATCACAAGGGCTTCCACTCATTGAATGTTCAGCTGGTGTGCAACTACTACAAATACATTCTGCAGGTCTGTGCATGGTTCCCAGGGAGTGTCCACAACTCCAACATTCTCAGTATGTCTCAGATCCCTGACATCTTCCAGGATCCATAGAGGCTGCATGGTTGGCTCCTTGCGGACAGCTGTTCAGTGGCCTCAGACTGCAGCAGGAGGAAGGTACAATGAGGGAGTCCTGCTACAACTCATATCTTGGTGGAGCAAACCATTGGAATGTTGAAAATGAAGTTCCAGTGCCTGGATCAGTCTGATGGAATCCTACAATACAGACTACAGAGGGTGTCACGCATCGTCGTCACTTGCTGCACCCTTCACAACCTGACGCTGCATGGGGAGAGGAGCTGGCTGAGGAGGAGCTAAGAGCTCCATGTCTCCTCTGATGAGGAGCACATCAATGGGAATGAGGATGAGGAGGTCCTTGAAGGTGAGGATGACAGGGAGGCACTGGCCAGACAAGGCAGGTGCAATCGGGAGTCCCTCACAGCTGCTAGATTTGTGGAGGATGATGACTACATTCAGTAAGGAGACACATAGGTCCTCACATTGCATCTCTGAATGTTTGACTCCAGTCTGGCTGATGGCAGCGCACATACCCTCCGTAATAAGGCTCCTGTCATGGAGATGCAGCGGATGCCCATAGTCCCTACATTCCAGTAGGATGCTGATGACTTGCAGTGGGGACACTCCATAGATCCCCACATAGCTTATGTGAATGTCTGGCTCCTGTCTAGCTGATAGCAGCTTGCTTGTGCTCTGTTAACATGGTCATACCATGGAGATACAGTGGGGAAACTTTAACTTCTCCTTATCCTATGGCATCCTTCATGAACCTCAAAGGTGCTGGAAGCACACAGAGAGAATTACAGAGCTCTGCGCTGCCAGCCCAGGACATTTTGGCAGCAATGATAAGCACCAGCAAGGTGCAGGCATGACTTATATGACCAGTGACAGTGAAGGTGCACCATCAGTGTGCTGGGAAGGTTGAACAAAGCACAGGAAAAAGACCTTGGACTGAGACACCTGCCTTTATCTTGTGCAGGGACCAAGGTTTCACATCTGAGTGACATGAACATTGCTTATCAGAACAAGGAGGCACAGGCAGGGAAACATTCCTAGGTATTTATTAACAAAGTGAACTTTATATACACGTGATTAACACCCATGCCCATGCTGTGCAACTACATCTTCTGAAATTTCCTAACGCTTCCACCATGTCTTGGTGCTCCCCCAACATCCATAGCGAAGATGGAGGCAGACTGCTGACTGTCACAACCTGTCTGTGATGACCTTGACAGACGTTCTCTTGAGGGCCAAGGCCTGGAGGACCCTGGCCTACTTTTGCTGTGTGGCAGTGGCACCCTCCTTGGCCTGGGGAGCTGCATTTGTTGGGGTCACAGGAAGACGGGATTTGAAAGGGCTGGACATTCCCAGAGTCACCTGTGTGGATGGCCCTGGATTGTGCACCTGCTGATCCTCCTCCCTGTCGGTGCCCATGGGCCCATGGCTGATTCCTGGAGGAGAAGGGGAAGCTGGAGTGAGATCAAGCTGCTCTGCACCCCTCTCGTGTTGACACTGTTGGAGGCCAACTATGGCATCAGCAATGGAGTTCAGCCTGTGCAGCAGTGCAGGAGCGACGTCCTGGACCAACGTCTCCATGGTGGCTGCTATCCTACCAGTGTTGACTTCGGTGCATTGGCATGCCGGTGCTATCACCTCAGCCTGAAGGTGGACGGACTCCCCTATCGTGCCTTGCAACCTGAGGAGTGAAGCGTACATCCCTTCCTGATTTCCCTAGCTTTCCTTTGCAGCTCCAGCAACTGAGATATGACTAAGTCCAGAGGCTCATCATCTGACTCGGACTCAGCAGATTTCTGCTCTCCATGAGTCCTCCGAGTGCAAATTTCAGCAAATTCGTCTTCTGGGGTATCTTTGGGGCCTGAGTCGAGAACCTGGGCTGTGGACTCCCTCAGCTGTTTCCCAGATGTGCTGGCGTAGGCAAGGGGAGATAATTAGCACATGGCAGTGGCCTGTGAAACAGGACAAATCACTCACTAGATTGTTATCTGATGGTTATTGCACTACTGGACCCTCAATTGGTTGAGCACCACTGACCTCTCTGTTAGCACAGGAACGGTCCAGGTCTTCGCTGGCCAGCTGGATGATTCTATTTTCAAAGTCCATGAGGACCTTGATTTCAGGCATTACTCCACCGGTCTGAGACCTCTCTTTTGTGCTGCATGTCAGCTTGTCCAGCATGTGTAAGTGGGATGCCTGCTAGGCCAGATGATAAGTATGCCAGGCATGGGTGGTGGTGAGTGGTCCCATGGATGAGATGAGGATAATGAAGGCGACTGTGAGAGATTGAATGGTGATGTCCCTTGAACTGGATGTGAGTAGATGTGTGATGGTTTTGTGAGTGTGTGAGTTGAGACCGATGAGAAGAGTGACTTACCCTGGTGGAACAGAGATCTTTCATCCCCTTTTGGCATTGGGTGTCTGACTTCCTTTGTGGGGCGTTGCTCTGACCACCACTGCCACCGCCTCTCAAGCTGGATTGGTGATGTTGTTGCCCTCCTGCAGCCAGAGTGGGGGTAGAGGACATCACGACAGGCCTCCAAGGCATCCAAAAGGCGTTCCAGGGATGTGTCACTGAATCAGGGGTTGCAGTCTTTTTGCTTTTCGGGGCCATGTCTTCTGTGCAGCAATCCTGGGCTGGAAGCACTGAGAGGTGTGCACGCTGCTGTACTTTAAATATGGTACCCGGCATGAGGAAGCGGCGAGGTAATGGTGTGGCTGTCAAATTGGAGGCTGCCCGCCAGCGAACCAGCATGTTTCCTGAGAATGCATGATTACTGAGGAATGATACAGTGTGAAAAGCCACCACTGCGACCAGCAGATAAAACATTCTTTTTCTGGCCCGCTACCACACTTAGTGCAAATCTAGGACAATTCCATCCTGAGTCACCCAAAGTCCCAGCAAAGTGTTGAAAGTATCAGATTTTTTTTTTATTCATTCATGGGATGGGGTGTCGCTGGCTAGGCAAGCACTTATTGCCCATCCCTAATTGCCCATAGGAACTGAGTGGTTGCTAGACCATTTCAGAGGGCATTTGGGAGTCAACTACATTGCTGTGGGTCTGAAGTCATATGTAGGCCAGACCAAGTGTGGACAGCAGAGTTCCTTCCTTAAAGGGACATTAGTGAAGCTGATGGGTTTTTACAATAATCGATAATAGTTTCATGGTCATCATTAGACATTTCATTTAGTTCCAGATTTTTTATTGAATTTAAATTTCACCATCTGCCATGATGGGACTCAAACCTCGGTCCCCAGAGCATTAAGCTGTGTCTCTGGATTAGTACACCACTGCCTCCTCACAGTTTTGCTGTCAACTATGCATTTACTCTGAAGATGAAAGACAGTTGAGATCAAGAATAACTAATCAGCATTTCTATCTGGATCCAAGGTTAATATGTTTCATGCTGCCATGGGGAAAAGTGCAGAGGAAACTATTTTTGAGATCAGGTTACAGGCTTCCCTACAAATCAATGACTATCACAGATAGGTGTGAGTTTTTATGCAATCGGCAAAGAGGAGAAGCTGCTTGACTTTGCAAACTACCACAGCTGGATGCAGGATGGAGACAGTCTCTATTCGAAGAGACACATCCCACAACTATCTAAGGATTCTGGGAGATTCGTTCTGGTGTGGCCAAAGGGAAAGAATCATCAAACCAGGCTTTTATGTAAGAGTTAATTGTTTATGCAAGTTCCAAATTTTTATATTAAATAATACTTAAACCTCATAAATGATTAAGAAGACAAATTTTCTTTTAACAATTTTCAAACAGCAATAAACAACAATCCATTCTCTATGTAAAAAAAACTCACTGTTATCTTTTCTAATCGTCATTAGAAATTATCTTGATCACAGATATTGCTAATCATTGTTTTTGCCTCTCTCCGAAGTGCTATCTGTCTCAGATTTTCACAACAGAAAAATGCTGAAGAGAAATTGGACCTCACTGCGCATGTTTTCCATATGGAATGTAAGAACTTAGAGGACCAGTTTAGGTGTCTGATCTCCACCAATCCATTAGAATGGGAAACATATTGGTTCAGGTACTGTAGAAGTGCCCGTGGCAACAGCTAATATGCAAATGACATTTCTAACACCTGTTAGCAATGCAGGCAACTGCCAGGCCCTGCTCGACCCTCCCCTGATCAACTCCTCCACCCAGGACTTCCACAAAGGCCACTTCTGGCATCGCAGTGGTCTGTCATTCATCCCCATTTTGCTGGTGAGCTGCCTGAAGACACACGGCGGTCTTCCGGCATTCAACGATATTATTAAAATGAGGCCCAGGGCCTAACATTGATGGGGACTCAGGCCTACATGTTCCAGCGCAGAGATCTTTCCACGTATGCAGTTCATGGTGGCCTATGGTACAAATTCATTTGCATTCCAGTATTTCTTAATAAATGCACAATTTGCTCAAAATGAAAGTTTGAGAATTCGATATCTTCCAAAGTTATTTGGAATACAAGTAAGGAATTTCCAAATCCTGACAGCATAAGGAACCATATTCTTTTATCCTTCAACAGCTAGTGATGCGCAGATTGCATGCTGGGAAATTCTGCTAACCATCCGTGTTCAGAATGAACAGAAGTTACTGAAAGTTATGACAATATACAACTAATAAGTGCAAAATATATGTTAATAAACCATTGATTATAATCACTTGGGCAGCTTCCTCGTGACTTTGATATGACAATTTTGAATTATGGCATTACCCTAACCTGTTAATCATGAACAGTTATTTCACATGTAACCTTGCACAGCCTGTACATACTACACATAAAACTTGTTATGCATTAAATTCCAAGATAGTAATTGAGAAGGCTATATTGAATCTTCACTTTGGCATCTATCTGAAGGATAAACTTAAAATGATGAAAGAAATTTAGATCTTGTTTCAACGAGGCGCATAAGAACTGATCGACATTTGATTCATTCTCATTTAAAATAAGCTTGTCATCATGATGCAAGTAAAGTCGAAACAACCATTAGTAGCACTAAAATCCAGAAATGGACAGGGCCCAAATATGGGTGCAGATAGTGCAATGCATAATTAACCCACTCTGGTTGCTTCAAACGTGGACAAACATCATGCTGCCTGCAGCTTTACATGATAGTTGCGTACAGCCAGCGATAAATGGGCTGTTAGTGGCAGCATGCCTTAGCAGGGTGCTGGGTTTGTGTGGTGGTAGCATCACTCCCCCCTACCCTCACCATGCTAACGAATCTTGAGCTACTTAAAGCTAGCCTGCAACTCTTAAAGGGGATGTTGGAGCAAATGCTGGAACTGATGGCAGCAGAGATTATGAGTAAGAAAAACATTGAATTATGATGCAACAGGGAAGAAAGTGTGCTCGAAAGTTCTCTGACACTGCGCTGGCGGAGGTGGTGGACAAGAGGAGCGAGGTCCTCTATCCAAAAGAGGCCAGGAGCCCCTCTAGACAAATTCTGCAAGACAGCGGGAGCAGAAATAGCCATGGTGTTCTAAGCCAGGAATCTAACATAATGAAAACTGAAAATGCTGGAAAAACTCAGCAAGTCTGGCAGCATCTGTGGAGAGAGAAACAGAGTTAACCTCTCAAGTCCAATATGACTCTCCTTCGGAACGGGAGAGAGGTAGAAATGTGATGGGTTTCCAGGAATCTAACTCTGAGGAACTGGGTGCAGGGGCACGTGATATTGAATGAACTCATACAAATGATCAAGACCAGTGGCTGCATTTTCAAGTTCCAAATCCCACCAACTGCATCACTGTAATCACACAACGCTCAGTTTGTGGTATGTTACAATTTTTGTTAATATTTGAAGTTTACTCACGGACCAATGTACTTTCTGATTATTTCCCCTCAACTTCATCTGGAGGGAACTCAACCCAAGGACCCATAACTAGATTATGAGCCCTGCTTGACCTCTGAATGAAGGATTGAAATCAACCAGAATTATTACCGTCTCCTTGATGAACTTTTTACAGCTATTTCTTAGGTAGATCATAATTTCCTGGACATTATAAGATTCTGTGTAAAACTCCTCTGTAAATGTTCCCTCGCCACAGGAGAACTGGAGGGTGTGGGGGGGTGATGGTGTGGTTCATGAGTCTTTGATACAGAAGTCTAAATGAGACAATTAAAGTTTTAAGTACACACAAATTTATTATAATAAGAAGGCATGGAATTGAGTAGGTTATACAAAAGGTAGAAATCACAAGCTAGTTAAATCCAGTAAAGAAAAGATAATTAGTTCTTATTTCTATAAGGGAATCTTACGTTTAGGCTTTACTTGTTACAGATATAGTATTTGAAAAGAAAGTGAGGATATCCATCAAATATTAAAATAATATTACCTTAATGACCTAGTATGTGAGATTCGCTAGGTTCAGAACAGGCCTGGAGTCAATCTACGAGAATCTAATGGATCTGAAAATTCGGGTTTGGGTTGATTTATTTATAATGAATTTTGGCGTTGTATAATTAATGGTTACGTAGAAGATGTTCATTTGATCAATAGACCACCCCTAATTAGTACTTTGTTTTTGGTGAAAGTTACCCATTAAATTTCTAAGAAATGATACTTTGAATTTAACTGGACTTTACATAAGTCATGTTGGTCAATGTTGCTTAGTCAAGGTACGGTGTCCAGCAAGATAATAAGACTTGAGGCCTATTTCTTTTATCTAATTGCAGTTTTAATTAGCAGGGGTAGCATTTTATGTGTATGTGATAATGTAATGGCGAGAACCATAGTATATAATTTTTTAGGTGTGCGTTAGTCTTATCGGTGAATTCACATCGTTGTAAAGGGAGTTAACATTGCTGTTTTTGCAAGTTAGCTTTGACTCCTGTTAAAATATCTTTTACTGTGAATTTATCCAAAGTAACTTTTAACCTAATATTCCTGTATTAATTCCATATTACTTGACGCTTATTCCTTAACAAATTCACCCCACCCAACCCCATCACTCACCTATCAATAATCTCTAGCAACCAGCATTCATGGGTTACATTCATAGCTTCACCACAACCTCACACACCTAGCACTGCTGCAAGCATTACACCCACGTCTCACAGATTGCACACACTGCCAGCTATTCGATCATGACAAGCATTATAGGCACATCACCTAAACACATCACTGACACACATGCCTCAAGGTGGCTTAAAACCAGAGACATCAGAACTTAACTGTCAAAGCACTGGAACAGCTGCATATCCTCACCCACCATGGGGGCAACTGTATCCAGCATCATTGGAGCAGCCATCACTGAGGCAATGGTTAGCAGCAGGCCTGAAAACATCGAAGATGACAGTGTGCTCATACTTAACCTTTTTTCTGACATCCCACTTGCCCCGCATGCCACAGTCTCTTCTAATTTACAAGTTGCAAATGTTGTAAACATGCACCTCTTGCTTTCTCTCCTCCCCTCACCACAAATCTAGTCTTGTGTCTTTCACCTTTCCGATGCACATAAACTGTAGCCTGGCCAAGCAGTGATGGAATAGAAAGGGGCTGAAGGTAAGGAAGACAGTAAAGAAGGTGAAACACCACACATTCAGCCAACAGCTCAAGTATTCATGTTGTGCGTATTTTAGGGATGAGCTTAGAAGCAGGATCTGGCATAAGCGGCAATGCATCCATGGCTGGGGATAAGGGTAAAACGTGTGCCACTTCACCAGAGGACAAGATCGCACTTAGGTTCTGCTGCTGAGGACTCAGAGGAAGACTTCAATGGGCCAGACTACTAGATAAAGCTGATGGATATAAAAACAAAAAAACTGCGGATGCTGGAAATCCAAAACAAAAACAGAATTACCTGGAAAAACTCAGCAGGTCTGGCAGCATCGGCGGAGAAGAAAAGAGTTGACGTTTCGAGTCCTCATGACCCTTCGACAGAACTTGAGTTCGAGTCCAGGAAAGAGCTGAAATATAAGCTGGTTTAAGGTGTGTGTGTGGGGGGCGGAGAGATAGAGAGACAGAGAGGTGGAGGGGGTTGGTGTGTTGTAGCGACAAACAAGCAGTGATAGAAGCAGATCATCAAAAGATGTCAACAACAATAGTACAATAGAACACATAGGTGTTAAAGTTAAAGTTGGTGATATTATCTAAACGAATGTGCTAATTAAGAATGGATGGTAGGGCACTCAAGGTATAGCTCTAGTGGGTTTTTTTTTATTTTATATAATGGAAATAGGTGGGAAAAGGAAAATCTTTATAATTTATTGGGAAAAAAAAAAAGAAGGGGGAAACAGAAAGGGGGTGGGGATGGGGGAGGGGACTCACGACCTAAAGTTGTTGAATTCAATATTCAGTCCGGAAGGCTGTAAAGTCCCTAGTCGGAAGATGAGGTGTTGTTCCTCCAGTTTGCGTTGGGCTTCACTGGAACAATGCAGCAAGCCAAGGACAGACATGTGGGCAAGAGAGCAGGGTGGAGTGTTAAAATGGCAAGCGACAGGGAGGTTTGGGTCATTCTTGCGGACAGACCGCAGGTGTTCTGCAAAGCGGTCGCCCAGTTTACGTTTGGTCTCTCCAATGTAGAGGAGACCACATTGGGAGCAACGAATGCAGTAGACTAAGTTGGGGGAAATGCAAGTGAAATGCTGCTTCACTTGAAAGGAGTGTTTGGGTCCTTGGACGGTGAGGAGAGAGGAAGTGAAGGGGCAGGTGTTGCATCTTTTGCGTGGGCAAGGGGTTGTGCCATAGGAGGGGGTTGAGGAGTAGGGGGTGATGGAGGAGTGGACCAGGGTGTCCCGGAGGGAGCGATCCCTACGGAATGCCGATAAGGGGGGTGAAGGGAAGATGTGTTTGGTAGTGGCATCATGCTGGAGTTGGCGGAAATGGCGGAGGATGATCCTTTGAATGCGGAGGCTGGTGGGGTGATAAGTGAGGACAAGGGGGACCCTATCATGTTTCTGGGAGGGAGGAGAAGGAGTGAGGGCGGATGCGCGGGAGATGGGCCGGACACGGTTGAGGGCCCTGTCAACGACCGTGGGTGGAAAACCTTGGTTAAGGAAGAAGGAGGACATGTCAGAGGAACTGTTTTTGAATGTAGCATCATCGGAACAGATGCGACGGAGGCGAAGGAACTGAGAGAATGGGATGGAGTCCTTACAGGAAGTGGGGTGTGAGGAGCTGTAGTCGAGATAGCTGTGGGTGTCGGTGGGTTTGTAATGGATATTGGTGGACAGTCTATCACCAGAGATTGAGACAGAGAGGTCAAGGAAGGGAAGGGAAGTGTCAGAGATGGACCACGTGAAAATGATGGAGGGGTGGAGATTGGAAGCAAAATTAATAAATTTTTCCAAGTCCTGACGAGAGCATGAAGCAGCACCGAAATAATCATCGATGTACCGGAGAAAGAGTTGTGGAAGGGGGCCGGAGTAGGACTGCAACAAGGAATGTTCCACATACCCCATAAAGAGACAGGCATAGCTGGGGCCCATGCGGGTACCCATAGCCACACCTTTTATTTGGAGGAAGTGAGAGGAGTTGAAGGAGAAATTGTTCAGCGTGAGAACAAGTTCAGCCAGACGGAGGAGAGTAGTGGTGGATGGGGATTGTTCGGGCCTCTGTTCGAGGAAGAAGCTAAGGGCCCTCAGACCATCCTGGTGGGGGATGGAGGTGTAGAGGGATTGGACGTCCATGGTGAAGAGGAAGCGGTAGGGGCCAGGGAACTGGAAATTGTTGATGTGACGTAAGGTGTCAGAGGAATCACGGATGTAGGTGGGAAGGGACTGGACAAGGGGAGAGAGAAGGGAGTCAAGATAACGAGAAATGAGTTCTGTGGGGCAGGAGCAAGCTGAGACGATCGGTCTACCGGGGCAGTTCTGTTTGTGGATTTTGGGTAGGAGATAGAAGCGGGCCGTCCGAGGTTGGGCAACTATCAGGTTGGAAGCTGTGAGAGGGAGATCCCCAGAGGAGATGAGGTCAGTGACAGTCCTGGAAACAATGGCTTGATGTTCAGTGGTGGGGTCATGGTCCAGGGAGAGGTAGGAGGAAGTGTCTGCGAGTTGACGCTCAGCCTCCGCGTGGTAGAGGTCAGTGCGCCAGACAACAACAGCACCACCCTTGTCAGCGGGTTTGATGACAATGTCAGGGTTGGACCTGAGAGAATGGAGTGCAGTAAGTTCAGAGAGAGACAGGTTAGAATGGGTGAGAGGAGCAGAGAAATTGAGACGACTAATGTCGCGCCGACAGTTCTCAATGAAAAGATCGAGAGAAGGTAAGAATCCAGAGGGAGGGGTCCAGGTGGAGGGAGAATATTGAAGATGGGTAAAAGGATCCGTTGAACTGGGAGAGGACTCCTGCCCAAAGAAGTGAGCCCGGAGACGAAGACGGCGGAAGAAGAGTTCAGTATCATGCCGAGCCCGAAATTCATTGAGGTGAGGGCGTAAGGGTATGAAACTAAGTCCTTTGCTGAGCACTGAACGTTCAGCATCGGAGAGGGGAAGGTCAGGGGGTATAGTGAATACACGGCTGGGGTTGGGATTGGAAGATGGGGTGGGGACGGAGGGACAGGCAGGGGTGGAGGGTCCTAGATGGGTGTTGGTGTCGATGAGTTGTTGGAGCTTGCGTTCCTTAGCACTTGAGAGAAAGAGAAAAAGTTTCTTGTTGAGGCGTCGGATGAGCCGAAGGATAAAATGAAACTGGGGGCACGCGCAGCTTTGAAAAAGGGTACGGCGGTGCTGCTGGAGGGAGAGGTCGAGTGTGTTCATATGGCGGCGCATGGCACTGAGAGTGGATTTCAGAATGTGACGGGAACAGCAGTCCGAGAAACGTTTTATGTCCCGGAGATACCTGTAATCCTGGGTGGGTTCGAAACATGAGGGGTGGAATTTCAGTTGAAATCCATGTGGGGTAAGTCGGAGACGGAGACAGTCACTGAGAAAGGAGATATGGCTGTGAAAGCGGGTTTTAGTAAACACCTTGTCAAACACTAGGAGAGAAATGGAAAGCAATGAAGGTGAACAAGGCAACAGAGAAATCCGGAAATCTTGTCGCAGAGAGGAACAGAACTTCTTCAAGGAGGTAGGCATTTCTTGAAGAGCAGTGGCAGTCAATTAAACACAGAGATAAAAACAAAAAAACTGCGGATGCTGGAAATCCAAAACAAAAACTTACTGACATGCTTGGTACATAGTGAAGCCTGCCAGAAAGCTAGTACTCATTGTCAAGGAGCATGGAAGAGTTCAGCACCAACTTTGCACAGGGCTTTGTACAGAGCTTGCAGCCTATCCTTTCCAGCATGGAAGTGATAGACAACTCCATTTGCATCCTTGTGGATCCAACCATATTGCAGTGTTTGATGGTCAGTTTCTCAGTTTCCATTGCAACCCAAGCAGAAGCTACTCAATGTCTGTGTACTGCAGTGGAAGCTCAGCCTGCTGTTATGCAGGCTCAGATTGCTGCCATCAGGACTGCAGATACCAGTGTGGAAAGGGGCTTGTAGGGTGCCATAGCAGTGCAGCAATCTGTCCTCCAACACATTACGAGAATTGCTGAAGTGTTGCCCTAGAGGATTGGCAGTGCCTCCCTGCTGTCCTCTCTCAGGATGATGCCATTTATCCTCCCAGCTTCACCACTCCGCAGGCAGCTTTGCTTTTGCCATTCAGGCAGCCAGTCCAGACTGCTGCTGCTCATGCCAATCTAGTATTTAAGGTCATCCTGCAAGGCCATCAGCAATTTCCCCTACTGAGAGTGAGCAGCTTTCCATCAGCCAAGCTGCAGCCACTGGGGTAGTAGTGCATAGAAATATGAGGACTGTTAGAACCATATCTTCAAGGACTATATTTTCTTTTAAAATTTGGAAGGACATTGCTATTTGGACACATGGGAACTGCCCCGAGCTTTTTAAAAAAGGGCCATAAGTTCACCCTGGACTGTGAGCAAGCATGCCCTTTCCAAGAAATCACATGACAATAGCTAAATGACTGGATTGGCAATCGTGGAGGAGAGCTATTTGTTTATTTGAACTGTAATCACTTTAATTGCTGGATAAAAAAGACTGGTTTAAAGGCAGAGGCCTTAGTGATTTACTTGATGGAGATGCACTTCAACTGACCTGAGAAGGGGAAAAGCTACCCAGCTCGAACTCTCCTTGCCTTGCTTGAAATATAATGTGGTTATCAGCTATCAGCTAGTAATCCTCAGCTCAGGGAACTTGTCGGTATTTGGAAACCCGAGAGGCTGAGATGAGAAGGAATGATCCAGCTCTATTTTCCTCCATGCTGAAGCTCCATTGGTGAGAACCTGCAGACATCTACTTGGGCTAGTGACCCATCCTCGCACAAGGGAGCACCTGATCGACAGCGTCAAAACCTTGCAAATTTTATCCTTTTTATAAGATGTTTTTCTTCAACTGCCAATCTGCAGGCACCCTATTTGTTTGTCCTTTTTTTGTGAATGTGTGTGTCTCTGTGAGTGGGGAATTTTGAAAGAGCTACACTTCCAGATTACAAATTGTGTACTAACCAGTTCTTGCAACTTGTGCCAAAAAAGAGGTTTAATTTTATAATATATCAATCATTCTGAGTTAATGAAAGAAGCCTGGTTAAAATCTCTTTTATTCTGGGTCTAACAGTAGTGAAGGTAAATATTTGGCCATAGTAAATGAATTAACCATTTACACTAATGGTATGACCTGTGGAGTAGTGGGGCTGGATAAATTGCGCGCTCCTCCCACCCAGTGGAGGCTCCTGCAGGATTTTGAAACATGGACAACAGGTGCAGCATAATAATAATTGGTAAAGGATAAAAGAACAGATACCAGGTTTCTTATACATTAGTAAACCGAGGTAGGAGATTTAACCCTGACTGGTCTACATAAGGTAATCAAGGCTAAGCTATAGAATTGGCGGATAAGTTGCAGCTAGAAATAGTCATGGGTCGAGGAAAGCAGACACAGGTGAGGTAATAGCGCAGTATTTGAAATTGGAAGGGATACGAGAGAGCCCACATTCTCCAGGGGGCGAGTCAATTGAGCAAGCTAAGATTCAGTTACAAATGGAAATGAAAAAACTTGAATTGGAGGAAAAAGAAAGAGAAATACAAATTTAAACATTTGAATTAGAAAAAGAAAGAGAAACTTGACCTCCAGAGAGAGAAGTTAGCAAAAGGGAAAAGCGAAGGAACGAGAAAGGAAATACCAGCTTAAAAGGCTGGAATTTAAAAAAGAGGCCTCACATGATGCTGAAGGAGGTTCTGATGACAAAAAAAAACCCCAAAACAAAGCCCAGTGGGAATATGTTTAAGTTTGCAAAGGTCCTTCCAAAGTTTGAGGAAAGGGGTGTCGAGGGATTCTTTACCTTGTTTGGAAAGGTAGCTAAGCAAATTAAGTGGCCTAAAGAAATCTAGACATTGCTCCTACAGAGTCAGTTGGTGGACAGAGCTCATAAGTTTTATGCATCACTTTCAAAAGAGGTTTCTGTGGATTATGATGCAGTAAAAAGGCTATTCTTTGTATGAGTTGGTCACAGAGGCATACAAGCAGAAATTTCAAAACATAAGGAAACTGCCTGGGCAGACCTATATTGAATTTGAGAGGATAAAGCAAAGTAATTTTGACCATTGGATATGGGTATTAAAGGTATATGCAATGTATGAAGCTGTTAGGAAAATAATTCTCCTGGAAGAATTTAAAAATTCACTTCCTCCAATAGCTAGAACCCAAGTGGAAGACCAGAGGGTTGCAACAGGTTGACAGGCAGTGGAGATGGCTGACGATTATGAGTTGGTCCATAAATCCAAACCCTTTGCCTGTCACCCCTACAAACCTGAGAAGGATAGAATATGGGAAGATGAAAGGAAGGCAAGTAGGCAGGGAAGAGAAGGAGCAGCTGGGAATGCCCCAGGAATTCCTCCTCAGACCAGAAAGGAAGGTGCTGAGGGCAGTAGGGATATTTGAACGCCTAAGGGGAGAATTTTCTCCCATTCGGGGGGGTGCTGAACAGAAGCAAGCACAGGTGGGCGCACAGCCAATTGCTGCCCGCAATCGGCTGTGTGCCACCATTTTATGTGGGCGGCCAATTAAGGCTCGCCCAGTGTGACATGCGCCCGGAAGCGCTGAGCACTCCCTGTGTGGGCAGGGGGAGGAGGCTAAGTCGGGGCCTGCACTCTTTTGCACATGCAGGCAAAAGAGCACAGAAATCTCCCTGAGGCATGGAGCTGCCTCAGGGAGTTTAATTTCATTATGAAAAATTTAAATTAAAAAAATTTTTTCAGACATGTCCCCTCGTGACAGTGTCACATGAGCTGGGACATGTTAGTGAATGTTAATCGAAAATTTATTTGATTTATAAATCCTTTATGAAACCTCATCCAGCCCATGGATGAGGTTTCATGATAAATGCGAAGGCCGCCTGGGCTCTTCGCCTACCCACCAACCTTAAGATTGGATGGGCAGCTGCTAATCCTTTTAATTGCTAATTAAATGGCCTTAATAGGCCTTTGACATTTCGGCAAATGCTCAGCCAACTCCGGTGCACGCCCGCCAAATTGAAGATCCTAATGACGTGCGGTGATGTTGGGACGCATGCCTGACATCACCGTGCATCATTTTACACGTCAGCGAGCAGAAGATTCAGGCCTAAGTGTGCCCGTTGTTACAAGGTGGGACACATTCATGCAGATTTCTGGAAGTTGCATGCGAAATCCATGGGACTTATTGGGGTACATAAGAGCAAATCAGTAAAAGGAGTCCTGACTGAAAATATGACAGATCAAGTTGTAGTGTTAACTGCAGCAGTGAAACTGAGTGTTACACTGCTGTGAGTTCAGAAGAAGTGAAGAAGATACATGAGAGTTACAAAGAATTTTTGTCGAGAGGAGAGTAGCCCCTTATCTCTCAAACTAAACCTATAAATTTCTTAAGGGATACAGGAGCCACGCAAACACTGAGTTTGAAAGGCATAACTTTTCCCCCAGGAAGCTCATTAAAAGCCAAATTTTTAATAAATGGTATTGACAGGGAGTATATACCTGTACCTATGTATCTGGTGCACTTGGAATGTGTCTTAATGTCTAGGACAGTTGCGGTAGGGGTTGCCCAGAAGTTACTTGTAGATGGGGTTGACTTACTCCTGGGAAACAATTTAGCCGGAGCAAAAGTAGTAGCTTCTCCCATAATGATGGAAAGCCCAAGTGAGGTTAAAAAGTTCAAGCAGTTAAAGGAAAAGGCACTGGAAATTTTTCCTTAGTGTGTGATGACAATAGCAGTGACTAAGCAAAGTCTATCGTGGGAGGCCAAAATAATACCACAGGCAGATATTTGGCTAGCTGAAAATTTCTTTAAAGACTTAGATAATCCAAAAGAGGTGTTTAGTAAATCTTCTCTAGTTGAGGCTCAACAAGCCGATCCAGAGTTAAGTAAGATAACACAATCAGCCCAAACTAAGCTGGGGCTGAGGAAGTTCCAGAATGTTATTAAATTAAAAATGGGATACTAATGAGGAAGTGGAGACCTCCTCACAAACCGGCAGGTGAAGCGTAGTACTGCCCAAATATCATAAAGAGATATTACAGATAGCACATGAAATTTCTATGGCAGGACACGTATGGATATGGAAAACTCAAGAGAAGATAAACCGTCAGTTTTACTGGCCAGGTCTTCATAAGGATGTGGTGCAGTTTTGTAAAATTTGCCATACATGGGAAAACCACAACCTACAGTCAAATCGGCATCCTTAATTCCCATACCAGTTTTTAAGGAACCATTTAGTAGGGGGTTAGTAGACCGTGTGAGACCATTACCAAAAACGAAAGCAGGACACTAGTATATCTTTACTATTATATATATGGCAACTCAATTTCCAGATCCCTATAAGGACAATTATAGCTAAAGTAGCGGTAGAAAAGTTAACCCAATTTTTTACTCGATATTGATTACCAGTGGAGATCCAGTTGGACCAAGGTCCAAATTTTATGTCAAAAACCTTTCAAAACATAATGAGTAGTTTGGGTATAAAACAGTTAAAGTCCACAGCATACCATCCACGGACACAAAGAGATTTAGAGAGGTACCATCAAACCCTGAAAACAATGATTAAAGCATATTGTTATGAATATTCCCATGATTGGGACAAAGGACTAGACTTTCTTTTATTTGCTACCTGATATTCACCAAATGGACCTACCAGTTTTAGTTTTTTTGAATTAATTTATGCACATGAGATAAGAGGTCTTCTGAAGTTAATCAAAGTGAAGTTTTGAGGACAGAGGGACGAATTTTCTATGTTAGATTATGTGTGCATGTTCCAGGAACGGCTCACAAAAGCCTGCAAAATGGCTCAAAAACATCTTAAAGTTTCACAAACAAAGATGAAGGAATGGGCAGATAAGCAAATTGCAACCCGAACCCAAACCCAAACATTACAACTGGGGAATTGTTGGAGGATGAACTGCATTACTGCCTTTACAGGGGGGAACATCTGAAAGCACAGTTCAGTGGCCCAGGCAAGGTAATTAAGAGGGTTGGTAAAGTAAGTTATTTGATAGACATCCCAGATTGGAGGAAAAAGAATTGGCTGTGTCATATCAATGTGTTAAAACAATACCATCACAGGGAGGAGGATAAGAAGGAGAAGGCATGTCAGATTGTAAGCACAGTGGAGGACTGAGAAGAGACAGTGAGAGCAAGGCAGAAGGAGATTTAGACTGTTCACAAATTGAATGTCCTACTATCTGGTTAGCTAACACTGAAATATTGGGACAGTTAGGCACCAAGAGCAAAATTTTTACCTTGGCAGGTGGGCGTGTGCCCAACCCACTCGAGCATAAAAATGATACGCGTTGACATCAGGCAAGTGTCCTGACATCAATGCGCAGTCGCAAGATATTTCTGCCGGCGGGCGCGCGCAGGATTCGGCAGCGGGCCCGCTGACAATTAAAAGGCCTGTTAAGGCCATTAAAGTCTCAATTAACTTAAATTCATTGTCCATCCAACCTTATAGTTGGTGGGCAGGCTAAAAGGCCAAGAGGCCTTTGCACTTCTTAGGAAACCTCATCCATGGGCGGGATTTAATTAATAGCATTTAATTAATAAAATTTAATTAATAACATGTCCCTGCTCATGTGTTTTATAAGATTTTTCAAATCTTTATTTTTTTTTTAAAAAACCCTTCATCGCCCTGAGGCAGCTCTGGGCCTCGGAGAGATTCTCAAGGGCGCACTCATGCGCATGCGCAAACTTTGTGCTTGCCCTCTTTCCCCCACCTCCCCCCACAACCACACAGGCAGTGATGAGCGCTGCCACTTTAATTGGGCCTGCCCAGCATGACATCGTATTCCAACCTCAATCGCGGGTGGCAGCCGGCTTCACGACCACCCCTGCTGAGCCCACCTGACAGAGATTAAATTCTACCCCATATTTTCATACTTAAAGGCAGGACAACAAGAGGACCTATCGAGGTTATTTATAGAATTTAAAGGAACCTGTAGGGATAAACTAGGGTGTACAACTTTATCCATGCATGATGTGCATGTAGGGGAATCTTCTCCTATAAAACAACATCCTTATCGTTTAAGTCCAGGCTACCACACTCAAGTGAAAGCAGAAATTCAATATAATATTAGAAAATCACCTAATTAAACCTAGTCAAAGCAGTTGGAGTTCTCCAGTAATGTTAGAGCCTAAACCTGCTGGGTCAACCAGATTCTGCATTGATTAGAGAAAGGTTAATGCAGTAACAAAAACGGATTCCTACCCAATCTCTCATTTAGAAGATTGTATTGACAGGTTTGGCAATGCCACATTCCTTACTAAGATATATTTATTGAAAGATACTGGCAAGTACCTTTAGCATTGCGAGCTAAGGAGATATCAGCTTTTGTCATGCCGAACGGGCTATATCAATGCTGAGTAATGCCTTTCGGGCTAAAAAAATGCTCCAGCCATTCTCCAAAGACTAATGAATCAAGTTGTAACCAGTGTCCCTAACTGTGTAGTTTACTTGGATAATGTATTGATTTACAGCAACACTTGGAAAGATCATTTAAAACAATTGAAAGCCCTATTTAAACAATTACAGTTGGCAGATCTAGTAATAAACCTTGCTAAGAGTGAGTTCGTGGAAGCACGAGTATCTTAGCTAGGGCATATCGTACAGAAAGGATAATTGCTGCCAAGGATAGCTAAAGTACAGGCTTTGATGGAATTCTCTGTCCCTAAAACTGAATGGGAAATCGTAAGATTTTTAGGGATGCATTGCTTCTATCATAAGTTTGTGCCAAACAATAGCTGCTCCACTGATGATTTATTGCAAAAAAAGGCAAAGGTGGTATGGGCAAGAGAGTGTCAGACAGCTTTTGAGAAGCCGAAAGAGATCCTAACTGATGAACTATTGTTAACCACGCCCCATTTTGCTAAACCCTTCAAGGGTGGTAATCAACACTAGTTACTTAGGGATGGTTGCTGTCCGATTGCAAGGAAGTGAATCAGCCATAGAGTACCCAGCGGCGTACTTTTCTAAAAAACTAAACCAGCATCAAAAGAGATACTCTACAGTAGAAAAGGAAGCCCTGGGATTGTTACTGGCTATTAAACATTTTGAGGTACATATCCGTCATGGCTGTAAAGAAACACTAGTAAATACTGACAATAAGCCCTTGGCCTCTGTGGAAAAAATTAAGACTCAGAATGCCAGACTGTTCAGATAGAGCTTGCTAATACAGCCTTATAACTTAAAGATTCTTCATATTGCTGAGTAGGATAACATAATTACTGATTCATTACCAAGAATGTAATTTTTGTAGAATTATCTGGAAATCAAGAAAATCAGAGAAAATTATACAGATTCTGTATCAGGTGTGAATGATTGACTGAGTCCATTTTTGAATTTTGTTTTATATTTTGTAATATATCTTTCCCTGTATACTCATAATGAAATGTGTTTTAAATAACATTTCATTTCTTAAGGGTGGAGGCAGGTTAAAACCATATCTTTAATGACTAAATGTTCTTTTAAAATGTGAAAGGTCATACCATTATTTGGACACTTGGGGACTGACCTCAGTTTTATTTAAAAAGGGTCATAAGTTCAGCCTGGACTGTGAACAAGGATGCCATTTCCAAGAAATCACATGATGTCAGCTAAATGATAGCATGGCAATTGTGGAGGGGAGCTAATTGTTTATTTGAACTGCAATCAAATTAATTGTTGGAAAAACTGGTTTAAAGGCAAAGGCCTTGGTGATTTACACATCACCTGATGGAGATGAACTTTATGTTTTGAACTTGTTGTTTTAAACTCAGTTGGGAATGAAGTGAGAAGGGGAAATGTTGCCTAGCTTATGCTTTCCTTGCCTTGCTTGAAATACAGTGTGGATTTCAGTGTCCAACCAGTAATCCTCATCTCAGGAGAACTTGGCTGTATTTGGAAACCTGAGAGGCTGAGATGAAAAGGATTGATCCGCTCTATTTTCCTCCACGCTGAAGCTCCATTGGTGAGAACCTCCAGACATCTATTAGGACAAGCAACCTGTCCTCCCATGAGGGAGCACCAGATCAACAGCATCAAAACCCTGCATATTTTATCATTTTTATAAAGTTTTTTCTTTAACCGCCCATCTCGGCAGATACCCTATTTGCTTGTCCTTTGTGTGCGTATGTGTGTGTGTGTGTGTGTGTAGGCTGGGGAATTTTAAAAGGAATAGCTAATTACACTTCAAGATTACAAGTTGTGCATTAATCAGTTCTTCCAACTTGTTTTGAAAAAGAAGTTTCATTTTGTAATAAGTCAATCATTCTGAGTTTATTGAAAGAGGCCTGGTTAAAGTCTCTTTTATTTTGGGTCTAACAGTAGTGAAGATAAATAATTGACCATTTTGGTAAGCAAATTAAACATTTACACTAATGGTACGACCTGTGTAGTAATGGGGCTAGATAAACTGCGCAATCCTCCCATCCTGTTTGTAACAGGGCACAGAATATAGACACAAACGTAATGGTTGGACAATTGATTTTGTGTGCGACAAGGCATGGTTTGATTTATAAACTTGATTTGGAACGTTTGTTTTGTGGTGGCTTTATTTTTGCTTTGTGGCCAAGCAAACACTGTGATGGTCAGTGACAGAGGGAAGGTAAGGTCTGGTTCAGTTGGTGTTTGGGGAATTGATGTTGCATTCACTAGTACCATAGTCAGATGAGTCAATCATGGACAGTCTGAACAGAAAGGGACTGTATTGATTGCCTCTTTGCTTACCCACCCTCCTCCTCCTCCTTCTCCTCAGCTGGTAGCCATGTAACTGCTGGTAAGGGCTATGCGCTCATTATGGTGAGGTTCTGTGCCATGCGGCAGACTATGATGATCTTGACACCTGCTCTGCAGAATTTTGCAGGGCTCCTCCAGAGCAATCTCTAACATTTTGTGCGGTAGCATTGTATGCTACTCATCTGTGCCTGCATTGCACACCAGACTCCTGAACCATATGGTCAGCAGATAGCTTTTGTTGCCCAGAAGCCATCCTCCAGTTTGATGCAGAAAGTACAGTGGACTGCCACATAATTGAGGCAACATGACTGCTGCTAAGATACAGGACACTGAGTCGCATAATACACAGTGTATGGTCACAAACCTTTGGACAGTAAGGGAGTGGATTCCCTTCTGACTGCAGTACATCACAGAGTTGAAATGCAGCACCTGCAAAGCAGCACACATGCAAGTCAATGGCACACTGAATCAGGGAAAAGTTTGTAATCCTCACTCTGCTTGCTTCTCTCTGCTAAGAGAGAATGAAATGTATTCAGTTGTTTTAGATCTCTTTTATATAACAGTGGATGGTGAAATGGGAGATGTTGCAAATATCAAAGGCTGCAGCCTGGAAGGAGCCAGTAGCATTAAAGTTCACAACCACAGTCACCTCCGTAATCACTAGTAATCCCATCTTCATCTTACTCTGAGGCTGCAATTGTGGCTGCAGCAGGTGTTAGATTTCAGTGAGGAATTCCTTAGCAAATTGGAGACATTTGGCACATTTGGCTGAATTTCTGACAGGAAAAGTACTCCCTGAACACACTGAACTGATATGACCTCCTGCTGAATGCCCATTTCCCCCTCTGCCTCCTCCTACTTCCAGCAAATTGACCTGCTCCCTGTCAGCACTGCTCATTCACCCTGTCCTACTGTATCCTGTCCACCTGTAATTAGCCATAATCCACCAGGAATCATAGGCATCTCTCTAGAGAGAGATAGAGAGAGACAAGTGGGGAACAACTCCACATCAATCATGGCGATAAGTCTCTTCTGCCCTTACCATGCAATGGACGTGTTGGAAGGATTAGTAGGTTGATTACCAACTTGTTTGGCCATGTCATGAACACTCCTTCTGTGGCCAACAAGTTCTCGAGTGGTAATAAAAACTGAAAATGCTGGAAAAACTCAGCAAGTCTGGCAGCATCTGTGGAGAGAAAAACAGAGTTAACGTTTCAACTCCTTCTTCAGAGCTGAGGTCCTTGAGTAGGACTTTACCACAGACTTTCTGGCTCAGAGGCTGAGGTGCTACCCACTGAGCCACAAAACCTCCCCCATGCTATACTCCAAGGGGGATGAAAACAACAGTGCCCCATGTCTGGGAACAAGTGGCTTCTACACTATCCTTAAAGTCAGTCCCTCAGCACATGCCACGTTACTCACGGTACACTTCAGCAACTTCAAACAACCTGCAAATGACCAAACACTTCTACAATCAGAGGAAGATCCAATAGAAATCAACCAGCAACGGACCTGATAGCCCCTTCAATAGCGCAGATGGGGTGTTCTACCTGCTACTGTTTAAGTTTTTTTTTATTCATTCATGGGATCTGGGTTTCACTGGCTGGATCAGCATTTATTGCCCATCCTTAGTTGCCCTTGAGAAGGTGGTGGTGAGCTGACTTCTTGAACCGCTGCAGTCCATGTGGTGTAGGTACACCCACAGTGCTGTAGGGAGGGAGTTCCAGGATTTTGACCCAGCAACAGTGGAGGAACGGTGATATATTTCCAAGTCAGGATGGTGAGTGACCTGGAGGGGAGCTTCCAGCTGGTGGTTTTCCCATCTATCTGCTGCCCTTCTCCTTCTAGGTGGTAGTGGTCATGGGTTTCTAATGTGTTTTCTAAGGAGGCTTGGTGAATTCCTGCAGTGCATCTTGCAGGTGGTACACACTGCTGCTGCTGTACGTCGGTGGTGGAGGGAGTGAATGTTTGTGGATGTGGTACCAATCAAGCGGGCTGCTTTGTCTTGGGTAATGTCAAACTTCTTGAGTGTTTCTGGAGCTGCACTCATCCAGGCAAGTGGGGAGTATTCCATCACACTCCTGACTTGTGCCTTGTAGACAGGCTTTGGGGAGTCAGGGGGTCAGTTACTCGTTGCAGGATTCCTAGCCTTTGAACTGCTCTTGTAGCCATGTTATTTCTATGGCTAGTCAAGCTCAGTTTCTGGTCAATGGTAACCCCAGGATGTTGATAGTGGAGGATTCGGTGATGATAATGCCATTGAATATCAAGGGGCGATGATTAGATTCTCTTTTGTTGGAGATGGTCATTGCCTGACACTTGTGTGGCACAAATGTTATTTGACACTTGTCAGCCCAAGCCTGGGTATTGTCCAGGCCTTGCTGCATTTGGACATGGACTGCTTCAGTATCTGAGGAGTCGCGAATGATGCTGAACATTGTGCAATCATCAGCAAACATCCCCACTTCTAACCTTATGATGGAAGGAAGATCATTGATGAAGCAGCTGAAGATTGTTGGGCCTAGGACACTACCCTGAAGAACTCCTGCAGTGATGTCCTAGAGCTGAGATGACTGACCTCCAACAACCACAATTATCTTCTTCTGTGCTAGGTATGACTCCAACCAGTGGAGGGTTTTCTCCCTGATTCACATTGATGCTATTTTGCTAGGACTCCTTGATGCCACACTCAGTCAAATGCTACCTTGATGTCAGGGGCAGCCAATCTCAACTCACATCAGGAGTTCAGCTCTTTTGTCCATATTAGAACCAAAGCTGTAATGAGATCAGGAGCTGATTGGTCCTAGCAGAACCTAAACTGGGCATCAGTGAGCAGATTGTTTGATAGCACTGTTAATGACTAGTTCCATTACTTTTCTCATGATCGAGAGTAGACTGATGGTGCGGTAATTGGCCAAGTGGATTTGTCCTGCTTTTTGAGTACAGCACAGATCTGGGCAATTTTCCACATAGCTGGGTAGATGTCAGTGTTGTAGCTGTACTGGAACAGCTTGGCTAGGGGCACAGCAAGTTCTGGAGCACAAATCTTCAGTACTACTGCCGGAATATTGTCAGGGCCCATAGTCTTTACAGTATCCAATGCCTTCAGCAGTTTCTTGATATCATGTGGAGTGAATTGGCTGAAGACTGGCATCTGCGATGCTGGGGACCTCTGAAGGAGGCCGAGATGGATCATCCACTCAGCACTTCTGGCTGAAGATTATAGCAAATACTTCAGCTTTATCTGATTTGCTGAGCTCCCCCATCATTGAGGTGGGGATATTTGTGGAGCCTCCTTCTCCAGTGAGTTGCTTAATTGTCCACCACCGTTCATGACTGGATGTGACAGGATAGCAGAGCTTAGATCTGATTCGTTAATTGTGGGGCTGCTTAGGTCTATCTATCACTTGCTGCTTATGCTGTTTGGCACGCAAGTAGTCCTGTGTCATAGCTTCACCAGGTTGACACTTCATATTTTGTATGCCTGCTGCTGCTCCTGACATGCCCTCCTGCTCTCTTCATTGAACCACGGTTGATCCCTTGGCCTGATGGTAATGGTAGAATGGGAGATATGCTGGGCCACAAGTTTATAGATTGAGTTCAAATACAATTCTGCTGCTGATGACCGACATGCCTCATGAATGCCCAGTCTTGAGTTGTTAGATCTTTTCAAAGTCTATCCCATTTAGCACAGAGGTAGTGCCACACAACACAATGGAGGGCATCCTCAATGTGAAGGCAGGACTCCATCTTCACAATGACTGTGCAGTGGTCACTCCTACGGCTACTGTCATGGACGGATGTATCTGTGGCAGGCAGGTTGTTGACTATGAGGTCAAGTATGTTTTTAAATCTTGTTGGTTCCCTTACCACCTGCCACAGACCCAGTCTAGCAGCTATGTCCATTAGGACTCGGCTAGCTCGGTCAGTAGTGGTGCTACCATGCCACACTTGGTGATGGACATTTAAGTCCCTCACCCAGAGTTCATTCTGTGCCTTTGTCACCCTCAGTGCTTCCTCCAAGTGGTGTTCAATATGGAGGAGCACTGATTCGTCAGCTGAGGGAGGGCGGTACATAATAATCAGGAGGAGGTTTCCTTGTCCATGTTTGACCTGATGCCATGAAACTTCATGGGGTCCAGAGTGGAGTTTGAGGGCTCCCAGGGCAACTCCCTCCCAACTGTATACCACTCTGTGCCGCCAGCTCTTCTGGCTCTGTCTTGATGGTGGGACAGCACATTCCCAGAGATGGTGATGGTGGTGTTCGGGACATTATCTGTAAGATAGGATTCCGTGAGGATGACTATGTCAGGCTGTTGCTTGGCTAGTCTGTGAGACAAGTCTCCCAATTTTGGCACTAGCCCCTAGATGTTGACAGGGCTGAGTTTGCCATTGTCGTTTCCAGTGCCTAGGTTGATGCCGGCTGAGTGGCTTACTAGGCCATTTCAGAGGGCATTTAAAAGTCAATCACATTGTCATGGGTCTGGAGTCACATGTAGGCCAGGTGAGGACAGCAGATTTCTTTCCCTAAGGAACATTAGTGAACCAGATGGGTTTTTACAACAGTCAACAATGGTTTCATGGTCATCATAAGGTTTTTAATTCCAGATTTTTATTGAATTCAAATTGCACCATTTGCCGTGGCAGGATTCGAACCTGGGTCCCCAGAGCATTATCCTGGGTCTCTGGATTACTAGTCCAGTGATAATGCCACCACTTTGGAGCACTGAGCTCCAAAAGGGCACTGCTGGCATCAAATCAGTCTTACTCATACTAACCCTCTCTCGAATACCATTGTGGAGGCAGAACAGCATCTGTACTGCCAAGAAACCAGGCACTATGAAGCCAAATTGTGTGGCTGTTAACTTTGTAGAAAGTACCCAATTTACAATTGCTTCCCAATCATAGTTTAACATCATTGACACCATCATTTTTTCTGTAAACTCCCTTGCACTACATCTTCTGGAATTTCCATTATATTAAAACCAGAACAGAACAAATTCCACTTGGCTCTGTTCTTTATCCTAGTTCATTGTGCATCCTTAGTCAAATCTGAGGTAGTCAAACTGGAGCCACATATCCAGTTTTGGCTCCAAGTAGAATGTTCATTGGCTCCCATACCTAAAATCAGGATTGCTAAATTGGCTTCGACTCAGCAGAATATGATCCTTAATGCCAAGCTCCTCTTCAGTACAGGCTTGAAGTTGGACTTTATCCCGATTTCTCTCATCTCTTGCACCTTCTCTCTTTCTTGTTACTTAAACAAACTCTGATGGGAATGCCATGATTGACAATACACACAGCCAATCATGTGCAGTACTGACATATCAATCAAATTCTTAGCTCTATCCAGGTAGTCAATATTATCACCACTGGGAAAATAGCTGGAAGCTAAGCACAAATTGACACTGGGAATAAAGGGCTGCATAGTTCATTCAGAAGCTTGTACCTGTTTGACTTATCTGTCATAAAAAATCTAATGAAAGCATCTGAATAGCAGAATATAGTTATGACAATACACGGAATTAACAGAACAAATGTAAAAGCAATAAAATCTTAATAAGAATAAGTTGAAAAGATAATCAAACTGTGAGGGATAACATTGAAGTCGTAATGTGGAAATGTGATATATGTGCAAAGGCACTAAAGAATTATTTCAGTTGTCAGGACTATCCATTAAAAGTTAGTCAGTGACACAAACGATAAGATAGTTTGGATGAACACAACGAAATGTTACCCTGTTAACCTATTAAGTAAATAAATATAGCTATGGTGTTTTGCTAAGAGTATTAATATGACTAAAATATTTTATAATACATGGAGTCCACATTAAAAGTGTTACATCCCTTGATAATTATTTTAATACCTAGTTAATACCTAAAGTAGCTTGCCTATGAAAAATATGTTGTTTCCGCTGGGATCTGGAGCAGCAAGGGGCAAAGGTCAACAACTTAATTACATACATCAAATACCTTTATTTTAAAAAAATTGCTCTCCAAGTGGCATAGCAAATTTATGTAGCGATTGGTTGAGGCATGCCAACCTAGAGGGCAATTGGTTTAATCTTTGGTCTGTACCAAATTAGCTGATGACAGCTGTGGTAAAGGCACGGGTGTTGCAATTGATGCCTCCCAGGCTGGAGAGAGCAACATTTGGCAGGGTTTAGACCTGTGATCACCAACCAGCTGGAGGTGCATGTGGGTGAAATCACACCATAACCCCAGCAAGGAATCCGAGGAGAGAAGAGGAAGAAATTGGTAAGGAAAATGTTTTTTTTTGTTTGTGAAGGTTTCTCATAATAACAATATTTAACAATATTTAGCTTGATCCTACATGTGAATACACTTTTAAAAATATGAGTCACTGTAGCTTTAACACTTGAGGGAAGAGACTCTGAACAGCACAGAAGCTGCTGGATCACTCACTGCAGCCATTAATGCATGGTTCAGGATGAACTATTTCACATTTATTTTAGGTAAATATTTTTGCTCTGTCTTTTGTCTGTTGACAGTTAAGAATCTCGAGCCTGCCTTCAGGTTGTTCTAATTTCTTTCTTGCCCTGCGCCTTCCTGATGACAGTTAGGAATTTGGAAATGATCCTTAAAATGTAACTTTTATTTTTATTTTTTTGTCTTTCCATCAGCTCTCTCAGAATGCAGAATTTGTTCTTTAATCCAAATGTCTGCAACTGGAATTAGTCACTGCCGATCACCAGCCGGAAGCATTACTCAGTCCTAGATTAATATGATGTAAAACAGGTTGAATAAAACAGAATGAATAAGAAACAGCTTGCTATTTTGCACTTCTGATGATTACATTAAGATGTAAAACAGAATGATAATAAGTAGATTTTACTATGTTGGAAACTAATCAGGCATCAGTGAAAGCTATTTTTTGTTATTCAGATCAGGGAATGCAATATAGAGTGATGAACTCATCAAGTACGTTCCATTTTAAATTTCATTTTTATATTTATTTCCATATCCCATTTTAAAGTTGCTCTCTCTCTGCCCCTGCACCCCACCCCCCCCCCCCCACAATTAAGTTCCCTGCCCCTCTCCTACAGGGGGAAAAACCATTGCCAGACTAAGAGAAACAGAAGGTGAGCTGGTGCCAACAGCCTACCAGTGCCCTTCTGTAAACAACTGCATATCAAAATTAGTAAGAGTGACATTGAAAGACATGCCAGTTGATTTTCCTCTCTTCATATGGAAAATCAGCTCTTCTCAGAGTATTACTTTCACAATATTATTTATTTGTATAAAAATATTATTTCTATTCTTTGGAGAGGAGCAGAAAGTGTAATGGTATTTGTATTAAGCTCACTGTAAAGATAATAAAATCAGGATAAGAATTTTTCTTTTTTGTTCATGGGATGTGGATGTCACTGGCTAGGCTGGCATTTATTACCCATCCCTAATTGCCCTTGTTTAGAGGGCAGTTAAGAATCAACCAGATTGCTGTGGCTCTAGAGTCACAGACCAGGTAAGGACAGCAGATTTCCTTCCCTAAAGGATATTAGTGAACTAAATGGGTTTTTACAATAATCAGCAATGGTTTCATAGTCATCATCAGACTTTTAATTCCAGATTTTAATTGAATTCAAAATCCACCATCTGCAGTGCTGGGATTTGAACTCAGGTCCTCAGACTGTTACCCAGGTCTCTAAATTACCAGTCCAGTGACAAAGCACTATACCACCACCTGTCCCTAATACTAACAACAATAAAAGACTGAAAACTAGAATGGCTAATGACAACAATTCCAAACAAACACTTCTGGTTATAATAATTGCTTTAGAGAGAGAGGAAGGACCTGTAGTTATATAAGCACCCATAATGACCTCGAGGTGGCCCGAAGCACTTCGCAACCAATGAAGTAGAAGAAATAAAAGCCAGACATTGCAGATACTGGAGATCTGAAATAAAAACAGAAAGTGCTGGGAAAACTCAGCAGGTCTGGCAGCATCTGTGGAGAGAGAAACAGCTAACGTTTCAAGTCCAGTATAACTCTCTTTCAGAACTGAAGTAATTTAGAAGTGTGATCACAGTTGTAATATAAGGTATCATGGCAGCTAATTTGCACATAACATTGTCCCAAAATTGGATAAATGAGCAGATAATCTGTTTTGATGGTGTTTTATTTATTTTGTTTGTGGTGTTTTATTTATTTTGTTTCATTCACTTTGATCAAATATGACTACAGGGAATTTTAATGTAGATGCATTTGGTGTTGTTGAGCCAGGAAGGAAAATGGAATTGATTTCCAGCAATACTTACTATTTCCCATTGAGTTCAAAAGCATTTTTTTATTTATTTAATAATCATATTAAGAGTTTTGCAGGATGCAACCTTTAAAATGGCATTTTAATTTTGAGGTGTAGAAATATTTTGACAGGTTGATTTTATTGCCCGGGCACTGAAAACAACCTGAAGGGGGTTTTCTATAAGTTAGCCCTTTTCCACAAGCTTGATTCTATGATTCTACTTGACACAATAGGAGTTCAAATCAATTGATAAACCTTTGCATTGACTGATTTTGAACCATTCTTCTGTCTAATCCCTTTAATCCGGTTACCGGAGAACATCCCTTGCTGAAATGTTAATTGTTTTAGAAAAATACAAAAAGGAATTTTTTTTAAACAAATGAACATTTATTGTGTTATAATCTTACAATAAACAAGCAGAGTTCAACTGAACCACTGGAGGATCTCACTTACAGACCTTACTGTCCTCCTACACTAACCATTCTCAGTCATAAATTCCTGCGCCAGTCAATAACATATATTACAGACCATGTCAAGATAACCCAGTTACCTATGGTAATGTCTATGGATAGAGTTGATTCCAATCAATCCAGAGCACTGCAATATGCTAGTGTTAACAGTTCTCTTTCAAATCTTAAAGGATTTTTTGCTATGTATGGTAACAATAAACCAAGGCATTCTTTTATTACATGTCCCATGAGGAGATGTATTGCAATCCTTAATAATAATTCTCATAAATTTTAAGATGACAAGCAAACATTTTTTATGAAAATAAAGGATTAATATTAATAAGCTGTTGACAAGTGTAGCATTTTGTGACCAAGGGCACATTCATTGCAACTGTAAAGATGTGAATAATGCTGTGAAATGGAATGTGATGTTAATGATTTTCCCTACGTAAACCCTTCATGTTACTACAGAAATGAATCCGACTTGCAGCCATGCAACAATTTGTCACTTAATTAACAGTAGGCAGAGTCAACTACATTTTTTTACTGTTGATCATTCAAAGAAAAATAATCTCTGCACCCTCCAATGTGCAACATTGCTTATTTGATTTCCAGCAATGGAACTGAAGGGAGTAAAAGATATTTGCATCTGCAAAAGTAAGAATTCCTTCTTCATGCCTAAACTTTTGCTAGTCGGGTTGGTCTGATTTCATTTAAAATAAAAGTACCTACAAAGAACAGATACATTTTGACATGGTTTTTACTCCAAAGTCATTCTGTAATAGAGCAAATGAACAGATAAAAAACTTCACATAATCATGCCAAAGTCATTATTCTTGATTCACTCTGAAGTGCACTCTTCTCCTGAAGAAGGTTTGGCTGCTGTACAAACTTAGAGTTGGCACAAAGTAAAGGCCTAAAGGGGAACCTGAAGTTATCTGATGCTGCCAAGATCTCTAATATACTTCTGGACAAAGTGAATCATAGTCATGTAGAGTGGCCCCCACAACATTCATGTAAGTGGAGATTTACACCTGTTCTACCTTTTGATCAATTATTTCAATTGCAGTGACACATTGGCAACATATCTTAGAACACTGTCCGATCGCCTCAGGCACCTGGGTTTAATCCAGGCAAGACAGATGGGTGGAAAGACTCCAGTCCTTGATAGCTATTAAAGATCCTTATTGAAATGAGTATTAACAGTCCTACAGGAAAAGAGTATGTACTGTCAGTGTGAAATGTTTCCCCTCATTCTTCATATGTCTAACTTTCACAGCTATATTCTTTCTTCCAGATCCAATCTTTAATTTAAAGGTTCAGTCACGGCATCTGACTGTCAATTTAGTGTTGTTTGTGTGTCTATATGTTTCCTGGGAGCTGTAATTCTGTATGTACTGGCTTTGACTTGTTTTATTCTCTAGTAACCAATTGCATATCCCAGCTGGTACATATTTATGAAAATAATCTGAGCTCCAAAAATGTTTATGTCTGTACAAAATGTTGCCAATCTCCATTCTTCTGAACTGGTGTATTTCCTCTTGATCCATCTCTGTGTTGTCAGTGAATTGCATCCTCTGTCCTGAGAGAAATCCTTAAAAGATGTCGACCTAGAAATTAGTCTGGGCCTGTTTACAGGCGGAGGCAGCACTGCAAGTCCTAGTGTGTCTGCAAATTAAGCGATCTGAAATGAAATTATTCCTGGGACTCATTAACATACTCAATGTAAACTAACAACTCTGATCACGCCTCTACAGGCAATATCGTGTTTACCTCCCTCACTGGCAGTGCCCCTCAGATAAGTACCAGGAAGGGGCATTTGGAACAGGGGATAGTGGGGGTTAGGGGTAAGGGGAGTGCCATCATAACCTTTGTGGAGTCCTTTTCTTCCTCACTCAACAGGAAGTGTTTTTAGAGAAAAATGTACACATTCTTATCTTTGGCGGCCACAGAGACCGCAAAATAATCCTGATGCTTGTCCAGCTCATCGCCAACAAATTTAGGCACTAATATACATATTTAGAAGGTTGAATGTAGATGCATAAATAAAGGGCTTCATGATTTTTAGCAGTGGGATCAACAGCTGCTCCAACTGCAGACAGGCCAACCAATGGCCAAAATATGTATCAATTTCTATCCCACCATCTGTAAGAAAAAAATAAAGTTTTAAACTTTCAGTTTGCACAAGGGATGTGCAAGATATATTTCATACTGAATGTTATTTCCTTTCTCTCTGACTTATCATCCCATTCAACCCAACTCATGGCCCATTATTGCCTTCAGGTTAAATTCTAGGTGTCATTGTACTAATTGTGTGGTTTTGAGTAACCTATCTGTAAAGGGTTAACATTAGAAGCATACATAGTGCTGACATAATGATGAGGACTGGCAACTAAGAGAGTTGTGGAAGGAGGAGAAGGTCCAAACGCACGTAGAGGTCCAAATGTGTAAATACTTGCTGTAAATAAACAGTAATGGTTTTGAGAAACTACAGACTCGAGTAGCATACTTTGGGAGAAGACAGTCCTCAAAACCCCTATTTAAACTGCGAATAGACAATGAAACATGGTGGCAGTGAGCAAAAGACCCACGAGTCTTAAAAAAAAATATGGGGCTGACAAGAAAAGAGATCCTCGAGGAAAGGAAAAAGAAACAAGTTAAGACTCGCCAATACATCAAAACATTGCGGAAGAGCAGATGCAAGCTGAAACATGACCCGGAGACTGTGCAACAGTGAGCACAGGCCCAAAGCAGCAAGAAGCAGTACAGAAGCAGGAACAATTCCAGGGCTCAGCAGAAGCATGGAATCCAGACTATCATTCCCAGAACCATTTCAGAGTGCAGAACTGGGACATCTGGAGAAATAGGTTAACAAAGTACAGAACTGCTTCAAGATTACACAAAAATAATCAAAAAGACCAGGTCAGTACACTGCTCTATGCAGTAGGAGCTATCATTGATGACATAATAGCAAGGCAGGGAATTGATGAGACTTCAACTTCTTATGAAGAAGTCATGCAGGCTTTCAACTCTTATTTTAGCATCTGTCAGAAGTTAATAGATTTGAAAAAAGAAAGCCAAGACCAGGTGAAAGCATGGATTCATTCATCAACAATCTCTATAGGCTAGCAGGGAACTGCGATTATGGAACCTTAAGCTATGAGCTGATTCATGACAGAATTGTATTCAAAGTCCCAAGTGAAGCATTGTCAGATCTCTTACAGAGATCCTCTTAAGAGAGGATTTAACAGTAGTGAAAGCAGTGCAGATCGTGAGGCTATGAAACTCATGAAACAGAATTGGGAGTATGCTCATGGGGAAGAAGAGGTCCCATGGTGAAGGTCAAGTGGGGCTATTCAGTTTGTAGGCCAAGAAAAAGAAAGTTCACCAAGCCTAAGCCTGCCAAAATGGGGAAAAGCACGCCAACCGCCATTTTAATAAGTCTTTGGTGTGGTGGGAACAAACTGCACAAGCAAGAAGAATATCCAGCAGGGGTGGGGGGTGCCAGGGTGGGGGGGGGGGGGGGGTAGATGCCACAACTATAGAAAAATCGGCCATGGGAACACTACCACCTGGAAGTGCCCCTCCAACTCACTCACCATCCCGACTTGGAAACATATCACTGTTTCTTCACTGCCACTGAGCTGAAATCCTGGAACTCCCACCTTAACAGCACTGTGGGTGTACCTACACCACATGGACTGCATCGGTTCAAGAAGGCAGCTCACCACCACCATCTCAAGGGCAACTAGGGATGGGCAATAAATGCTGGCCCAGCCAGCAAAGCCCACATCCCGTGAATGAATAAAAAAAAATCAAAACGTCTTGTAGTTTGAAAATATTGACAACATGTAAAAAGAAAGAGAAAATATTAAAACAGAGCCACATACATGAAGTGGAAGAACCACAGGCAAAGGAATTACCCTTCCAGGAGGAGGTAAATGATACTGAAAACAAGTAATGGAGCATTAAACTTGAAATAGTTGGACAACCCACAGAGTTTAAAACTAGACACAGGAGGAGGGGATTCTGTTTTATCAGATTAAGTCAAATGGCTCAAACAGATTACATTGTAACCCTCAGCTATTAAATTACAAGGTCCTGGTGGGACAACTTTAAGGCCAATTCATGGCAAAGTTGATATGAACCTCTCTATGTCATTCAATATCAAGAGTGCTCTCTACTAAGCAAAAAGGCAAGTCTCAAGTGGCTGAAGTTGTAGATGAGAGCTACAGCATGACATATCAAAATGAATTTCCAAAATTGTTTACAGGTTCGGGCAGTTAAAGACCAAGTACAATATCACCCGACAAGCTGATGCTAAACCAATATAAAAACAAAAAACTGCAGATGCTGGAAATCCAAAACAAAAACGGAAACAAAACAGAAGTTTCTATTTTTGTTGTGATGCTAAACGAATTTGTCTCTTTACACCAAGGAAAGTCCCTTACCCACCCTTGGACAAAGTCAAGGGTGAAATTGAAAAGATGCAGCAAGGGGTTATCTCACCAGTCACCATGCCAACAGAATGCTGTTTAGGAATGGTTACGGTCCCAAAGCCAAATGCCTCGCTAAGGATCTGCGTGAATTCAGTGGAACATGAGATCCACCTGATAGCCTCAGTGGATCAGAGCCTTGCCAAACTAGCCAAGAGTACCTGATTTACCATATTGGATGCAAACAGTGGATTTTGGCAGTTGCCTTTGGACTAAGAATCCAGATTGCTAACTACATTTATAACTCCACTCAGACATTAGTATTTCTATAGATTGCTCTTTGGCTAGCGTTCACTCCAGAAATTATCCAGAGAACAATGTCTCTCACTCTAGAAGGCATTGACGGAGTTAAAAGCAATATGGACTACATATTTATACATGGCTCCATAAGAGAAAAGCATGATAATTTCCCTGTTGCAGCACGGTAAAAGGCATGGGTTCCAATGGCTGGCTTCTCAAAGAGGCCTTCTTCCTTTCTCTCAGCTCAGACTCCAGTTTAATCTTGTGGTACCAACAAGTTAGAAGGTACCCCTAGAAAGGACCTCTTAGTCTAGCAGTGCACACCTTCCCCACTGCCTCAGACCCCTCCTGTTCGGATTTGCTTCTACTCTAGAGTTATAACTGCACCATTACTTCGATAGTGCAAGATGGTGGTTCTGCACTATTTTGTCAAGACCAACTTCGACTTTCCCTCTCGCACTGTCTGCATCCCAGAAATTTACCTGAAATGTGAAAGTTGAGCTCCCATCTGTTATTCTCCAGCCTCCCCAAGTAATACTGGATCCCTTCGTTGTTATTGTGGTCAATATTCCTAATCTCACCCCCCCAACCCCACCTGCGCCACCCCCCCCCCCCCCCCCCCCCCCCCCACCCCCGCCCCCCCGGCCAAGCCCGAAGCCTGTCACTGCTGATGTGCCCATGCCCTATGTGGACCCCCATCCTCCCCATCTAGAGGCTGCGTGTATGGTCATCTACAGAGGAGAACCCTCCTCCCCCCCTCAGGAAGACGTCAGATAATCCACCTCCCCCCCTTTATTATGTTATCCCAAACATGGGCTGCAGATCCCTCCCGTAACCATTACCATTTGTAGCCCAGTACAGAAACTGACAAGCTCATGGACTGTGAGAACGCCCTGCACACCAAACTGTGCATTATTCCAATGAGAACCCAGCCCTTGACACTCCCTGGAGTGGGAGTACACCCTGCTTACCATGAATAACCCTGCAGCATGGCCCGCTCCACCCCATGACTGTCTCAGTTTTCTTACTCTTGACTGTGAGGTCCACAGAGCCCCAGGACTGTCTCTACTCTCTGACTCTGACCTGCTGGCCCCAGACCAAGGGCTTTAACTTTCGATGAGTGCCCCATAGCCCTCATGACTGAAAACTACACTGCATCCCTTCCCAAGCCCGCACCTTTATGAGTGTCCGTGTGACCCATTCCTCTTGTGCCACACTAACACACTACTCCCTTTCCTATGCCAGTGTCTGCCTGCATCCCCTCCCATTCATACTTGTGGTATCCCATCCACCTCCCTGTTTGTTAGCGTTTCAATTTCCCTTGCCAAGCTCCAGCTTCCCACCCCTTGGTCTCCCTTCTGTCTGCCATCATGCCCCCTCCTCCTCCACCCCCATGCAAAGCCTTTCTTCCCTCTGCCTTCTTTCATTTCCCCGCCCCCAACCCCTTGCAAAGCCTTCCTGCCCCTTTGGTCCGCATGTGCTTATTATCCTTCTACCCTGTCAAAATGCTGGTCTCTGAATGTTCAGCCCTGTCTGAGTACCGCTGCACTGTTATGTTCTTCAGGACAATGGTGGCACCTATCTAGAGCAAAGCAACCATACACACCACACCACAGGCTCTGTCGCAATGCTGGTCTCTGAATGTTCAGCCCTGCCTGAGTACCGCTGCATAGTTGTGTCCTTCTGACTATGGAGGCACCCACCGGGAGCAGACCAACCCTACACCCCCAGCAATGTGGCATTCCACTGGCATAGCAACAAGACCAGCACAGCATTTTGGCGGGTAAACTCTGTATTTGCACTTACCTCGAAGTCGCGAGCCAAGCAAGGTCTGACCGGTGTACGCCACTCTTTTTTAAATGAGATTCAGACTGACGTGATGTCCCACTGTTGTGACGCAGGATTGGAAGGCGGCACATGATTCCAGTGAGCAACTAACTTAATGAGTATTCATGACATGGTAATGCAAACAGCGTTCATGCCACCAGTCAGCAGGATACCTGACCCACCATTAATCCACTATCCGGAGAATTGTAAAGTGTTGTTACGCTGGCGGGATTCTGATATTTTGGCTCCCGCTAGATTCTCACCTCCCGCCCACCACGAACCCCGTCACAGGCAGGAGGGAAAATTCCACCCATTATCATGACTATCGTCAGAAGGAACCAAACAAGAGGATTTACATTTCATCAAGAAGGTTGAAGCATATTCATCCTTAATCACTCAACACTTAGCAGCTACTGCAAAAAATGTTGCAGGAAATAAAACAAGCCCAGCAATGAGTTGAAGAATGTCTCCAAATCCGAGGATATTGCCTGAAAGGATGGCTAGATGATATCCCCACTTATCCATTATTTTGATAGTACTTTGAACAGCAGAAGCACCTCACAGTCATTAATGACTTACTAGCCTTCAACGGGAGAATAGTAATACCGAGAGCATTTTGGCTTTATATTCTTCAAAGACTTCACCAAGGTCATCTAGGAATAGCAAAATGTTGTACGAGCACAGCAATCAGTCTAGTGGCCAGGCATTACTCACTCTATAGAAGAAATGATTTCTAACTGTCTTAATTGTGCTGTAAATAACAAAGAACAAAAATGCAAACCAAATATTACCACAGATGACCATGAAAGGGCAAAACAGCGTGAGGAAGAACAGAGAGGCAACCAGGCTCAGAACTTTAATCGCAGGCATAGAGCACGAGTTACCAGTGCTGAAGCCTGGGGAAAGAGTATGAGTCTGAGACCAACAGAGGGAAGGCATGATCATTGAAAAAACTCCCCAACCAAGATCATACAAGATTGAGACAGACCAGGGTGTCATAAGGAAAAACCGGAACACCTTAATATCCTTGGAGAGAATGAGAATAGATACTTGGGCTTACTACTCAGATCCTGATGATGAAGAGGAAGTAAGACTTACTACAAGCTCCATAGCCACCCAGGAGAAGAACACTCACATCAACAGAGGGAGAGTATGGAATATCCTCAACCTCAAAAGGAGATCAGAACAAGATCAGGGAGATTGGTCAAGGCACCTCAAAGACACCTATGAGGTCTGAGACTTTGGGGGAGATGCAGGAGGGGGTAAATATGATCAGGATAAAGACTTGGGGGGAAATGTAGAATAAACAGTTAATATCAGAAGCATACATGATGCTGATGTAATAATGACGTCAGATCACATGACTGAGAAGTAAGAGAGATCTGGAAGGAGGAGAAGCTCCAACCTCGTGTAGAGGTCCAAATGTGTAAACACTTGTTGTAAATAAAGAGTAATGGTTTTGAGCATTTGAACAGACTTGAGCAGGTTATTTTGGGAGAACAGGAATTCCACAAGACCCCCCTCTAAACCCAACCACACAACGAAACACCATTGAACTGAGAACAAAAGTCAGTCTGACTGGAAATTCTTTATGTGGATGTTAAGGTGTAAATCAAATTGTAAAAAGTAACACCAAAGGTTTGCATATGAAATAAAAACATAAGAAAGATATAGGAGTAGGCCATTCAGCCCTTCAGGCCTGCTCCATCATTCAATAAGATCATGGCTGATCTTCTACTTCAGCTCCACCTTTCTGCACTATCCCCATATCCCTTGATTCCTTTACTATCCAAAAATCTATCAATCTCTACTTCAATATACACAAAAGATTAAGCATCTAGCACTTTCTGGCTGTGAGAATTCACTGCCCTTTGAGTGAAGGAATTTCTCCTCAACTCAGTTCTAAATGGCCATCGCCTTGTTTTGAGACTGTGAACCCTAGTTCTAGATTCCCCTGCCACAGTAAATATCCCCCCATTGTCTACTCTGTCAAGACCCTTAAGAATTTTAAACATTTCAATGAGATTGTGCCTCATTCTTCTAAAATCAATGGAACAAAAATCCAATCAATCTCTCCTCATAGGGCACTCTCTTACCTAGTGTAGTGAACCTTTATTGCACTCCCTGTAAGTTAAATGTATTCTTCCTTAGGTGAGGAGAACAAAACTATACACAGTGCTCCAGATGTGGTCTCACCAAGGCCCTATATAACTACAGTTAAGGCTTCTTTGGTCTTATGCTCCAAATCCTTTGTAATAAAAACTAACAAACCATTTACTCTCCTAATTACTTGCAATGCATGCATGTTAACTTTCTGTGATTTGTGTACAAAGACACCCAGATTTCTCTGCATTCCAACATTTCCCAGTCTCTCACTATTTAAAAAACACTCTGCTTCTTTTCCCTACCCAATTGTATAACTTCACACTTCTCCACATTATGTTCCATCTGTCATGTGTTTGCCCACTTGTTTAGCCTATCTAAATCCTTTTGCAGCTTCTTTGCATCTTCCTCACAGCTTATTTTTCTACCTCACTTTATATTCTCAGTGAACTTAGATACATTACGCTCGGTCTTCTCATCTATGTCACTGATGTAGATCATAAATAGCCAATGCCCAAGCTCTCACACAGTACCCCACTAGTCAGCCTGACAACCCAAAAATAGCCTGTCCATTAACCAATCCTCTATCCGTGCTAATATATTAACCCAATCCCATACATCCTAATTTTGTGCAATAAATTCTTGTTTGCGCCTTGTTAGAGAGTCATAGAGAGGGCGGAATTGTCCCAGGTTTGCACTTAGTGCAGTAGCCGGTGTGAAAAAAGACATTTTACCCGCTGGCCATAATGGCAGGTTTTTGTGCTGCATCATCCCCTTCCCACCTCACAAGTTATGTAGTCACAGGAAACATGCATGTCTCTGGGTAGCCTCCGATTTGCCCACCACACCATTACCTCGCTGCTTCCACACGCCGGGTGCCATATTTAAACTGCAGCCATATGCACTTCTCAATGCTTGCAGTCCAGGGCTGCTTCCATGAAGACATGGCCCCACAAGCCAAGAACAGCCCAGCCCCCACAATTCAGTGATGCATTCCTAAAACGCCTTTCGGCTGTCGTGGAGGCCCACTGCGGTATCCTCTACGCCACTCTGGCTATAGGAGGTCCATCAGTCTCACCACTCTGGCTTGGGTGGCAGCGACAGAGGTGATCAGTGCCAATGCTACACACAAGATTTCCAGTGCAGAAAACGGATAAATGATCTCATCCATGCTGCCACGGTAAGGCAACCATCTTATCGCTCTCAACTCACACACTCACAAGGCTATCACACATTCACTGGCATCTCACTCACTGCCAGCTCAAGGGACATCACCACTCACTCTCTCACACACACCCTCATATCTCCATCTGGCCCCATCTCCTCTGGAGATTGCCTCCTCAGCTCTCACCATTTTGAGGCCACTTGCACAGATCAACATGTGCTCCCACACACAATCTTCCCCAGTACATCCCTTGCCCTGCAGCCTGTCCCCTTGCCTGATGCCCTTCTCCCCCTCCCCCAAGCAAGCCCTCACCCTGCAGCCATTGAAAAGCCACCCCCGCCTTATGATTTGGTCTGGTAGGCAGAGATGTGCCCATGAGCCCCCCTAAAAATGATGTAGTCCTGCCTGCGAAGCCTGGCATTGATGACTGAGAGTGCTGCCCCAAGCAAGGTAGGCAAACAAACCTTGAAATCCCGAGCGAAGTGCAACTCACCAGGTGCATGTCGCTTATGTACAGTTGTGAAACACACCAACGTGCCTGGATGTTCCAGCGTAGGGGGATGATTCCAGCAAGCAGGGCTTATAATGAGATGCTGAAGTATTGAAATTAGGTTCCCAGCGTGCGGCAGTGGGAAGCATGGTCCGCCATTGACGGGTAGGGCAGATGATCGCAAACTGGTTTCACAACAGCGTAAAACTGATACTTGGCCTTCTCACCATATTGTCCGCTCACACCCACCATTAACAGGACCGGACAATTCCACCCAGAGCCAATATGGCACAGAAGAAAACCATTTGCCCATCGAGTCCATGCCACCTCTCTAGAGCAATCCAGTCAGTCCCATTCCTCTACTCTATCCCCATGGTCCTGGAAGTTTATTTCCCTCACATTCCTTTCCATTTTTTTTTAAATCACTGGTCATCTCCACTTTAACCACTCTCCTAGATATTGAGTTCTACTCACCATGTAAAATTTTTTTTCCTCACATCCACCCTGTATCTCTTGCCCGAAACCTTAAATCTGCGACCCCTAGTCCTTGTACCATTAGCTAATTGGAACAGCTTTTATTTGTCCATCTTATCTAAACCTGTCATAATCATATCCGCCCCTATCAGATGCCCCTTCAACCTCCTTTACTCCAAGGAGAACAGCCCAGCATAGAAAAGGTCAGTACAATTTCCCTACCCATGCACTCAATACACCATCCACGAAGCCCAAGTTCCCACACACCTCGCCAACTATTCTCTTAATATGTCCTCTGGGATATTGGTTCAATGGTCAGGCTGTTCCTTGACTAGTCTGTTGGACAGCTGTACCAATTTTGGCACAATTCCCAAGATGATAGTGAGGAGAAACTAGGAAGTTGTACTGACTTTTTCCAAGCTGGCTTATTCTCCTTGGAGTAAAGGAGATTGAAGGGACATCTGATAGAGACAGATATGATTATGACAGGTTTAGATAAGACAGACAAAGAAACGCTGTTCTAATTAGCTGATGGTATAAAGACTATGGGTTGTAGATTTTACAGGGTTGACTGGACAAGGTGTGCCTTTGTCAGAGCCAATGCTGGGTGCTCCATCCTAGTTTATTTTCCTCATTAGTTTTTACAATTGAGTGGCTTACTAGGCCATTTCAGAGAGCAGTTAAGAGACAACCACATTGCTGTGGATCCGGAGCCACATGTAGACCAAATTTGGTGAGAATGGCAGATGTTGTTCCTTAAAAGACATTAGAGAACTAGATTTTTTTTGTATGACAATCCATTAGTTTCATGGTCATCAATATTCCAGGTTTATTTAATTGAATTTAAATTCTCCTAACTGCTGTAGAGGGCTTTGCACTCATGTCTCTGTAGCATTAGTCCAAGCCTCTGGATTATTAGCCCAGTAACATAAGCATTATGCTACTGTTCATAGCAGATGAATGCTTTATGAAACTCCAGATACACTACATTGACTGGTTTCCCTCTATCTAACTTGCTTGTTACAACTTCAGATTTGTCAAATATGATTTCCCTTTCATAAATCCATGTTAACTGTGGCCACATGCTCTGATTTTCTAAGTGCTCTGTTACTATGCCCCTAATAATTAATTATAGCAGTTTCCGTAGCACTGATGTCAGGCTAAGCGGTCTAGCATTTTCTTTCTCCCTCCTTTCTTGAATGGCAGAGATAATTTTGCTAATTTCAATTCTGTGGGAACATTCTAAGATCTACAGGAAGAATCAAAACAAATGCAAGGAGGCAGAATTTAATGGCCTCCCCCATCACAAGTTTGGTGATGGAGGGCATTTAATCAGGTGGCAGGTTGGTGGGTGGGGATCCTGAGGCCCTTAAGTGGGCAATTAGTGACAATTAGGGGCGTCATCTTGCAGCCACCAGTATTAACTCAGTGGTGGCTGGGAAGCTCGCCATGGGGGGAGCGGGGAGCATGACATGCAAACCCAAGCAGGGTTGCTTGCAGCCTCCCAGGAAGTGGTGGGTGGGGGGGGGTCAGGGGGGTGGGTAGGGGGTTGGGGGGGGTGGTGTTCCTCATTCAAAGACAGTCCATGCCCGATCAAGGACATGGCATCCGGAAGGGGTGGCCCACTGAGAGGCACCAACCTTGTCCACCACCCTCATCCCCTACCATGTGATTTTGCACCCCACCCCCCACCCTCCCCCACCCCCCCCATCACTCCACCTGTGGCCTGGGATCCAGGGACAATGTTACGCCTTGAATTGGTGTCATGCCAGCAGCAGATACCACCGCCTCACTGGTGGTGCTGCCTCTGATTGGCCGGCAGCTCTCAGCAGGAGGGACTTCTGTCTGGTGGTCCTTGGCCTGTCAAGTGTCTGGGTGGCAAACGTTGTGGAAGGCCTTCCTTAAAAGAGGTGACGCAGAGCTCTCACTGGCTCCCCAATTGCCCCCATTAAATACCACTCCCCCTATCACTGTAGCCACCTCTTTTAAAATCCTAGAATGCAGGCCCCAGGTCCAGGGGGCTTGTCAATTTTAATTTCATTACTTTCTCAATTATTATTTATTCACTGATAATAATTTCTTTAAGTTCCATATTCTCACTATACCCTTGGTTCCCCACTGTTACAGGATGTTTTCTTCTGTCTTCCACAGTGAAGACAGTTACAAAAGTATGTGTTTAATGTCTCTGCCGTTACCTTATTTTGCATTATAATTGCTCTTCTCTCTGCCTGTAAGAGATCCATATTTACTTTCGGTAATCTTTTCCTTCTTACATACTTATACCAGCTTTTACAATCTGTTTATACATCTTTCTAATTTACACTCATATTCTACTCCCGCTAACAATTTCTTGGTGAACTTTTGTTGAACCCTAAAATCAGCTAGTTTGTGACTATATGCAGCATATCATGCAGGTCAATGCCTGGTATCCTGACAGTAATCATGATGTCTTCATTCTGTGGCAGCCTGCTGTGCCAGCTGCATTCGAGCCACCACAACAAACCAAAGGGTGGTTACTGGGCAACGATGAGCAAATCATTGGGATCCTTAACTAACTAATCTGCTGCCTGGGTTGCCCTGAATGATCCCTGCAGTTCTCAGTGGAGTGGGTGTTATGATAATTGGCGGTCTGCTGCGTATTGCACAGCCTCACTATCAGGAGGGCACTGCCCCTGCCATCACCTGAGTGACAATGACCTGAGGAGGAGGAAGAGCAGGAGGGGAAAGAGGAGGAGGAGAAGGTGAGAAGGTAAGCAACGCAGTCCCCTTCTGGCCATCTGTCCAAGAGTGATCCCAGTAAACATAACCCCAATTTCCCCGTCACCAACAGTCCCACACCTTGCTGCCCTTCTGTCATTGATTATCACGGTGGCCCAGATCTTCCGAGCAGCAGCAGTGGTGAGCAGGTTGCCACCGCACTTGAAGATTCTCCCAACCCAACATTGCTGTGCGTTTCTTCCAGGATCTTCTGATCCCAGCTGTCAAAGAAATGCACAGTGCAGCATCCCTCAGGGAACTCTGTTGGAGTGTAGAGTCGGGGGAAGACAAGGAACATCCCCTTTTTACGGCACTAGCTGCTGTATGGTCAGTTTAAAAGTCCGGTCTTTGAATGTTCATGAGTGGGTGACTGGATGAATGGACGAGTGGGTGAATGAGTGAATGGGTGAGATGGGTAGGTAGGTAAGTGGAGTAGGTAGGCATGTGAGTGAGTGGGTAAGTGGGGTAGGTGGGTGAATGGGTAGGTGGGTGAGGTGGGTAGATGGGTAGGTGGGTGAGTTGGGTAGTTGATTGGGTAGGTAGATAGGGGGATAGGTCCAGGGGTAGTTGATTCCGATTGGGTCGGGGGGCAGTCAGGTAGTCAGGGAGTAGTTGGGTCAGTTCAGGGGGGTAGTTGGATTATCAGAAGGGGCAGTCAGATAGTTGATGTGTAGTCAAGTCAAGTTGGGAGGTAATTGGGTAGTCCAATGGTCAGGGGTTAGTCTTAGGTGATCGGGTGGTAGTCAGGTGGGGTCAGGAGGTCATTCAAGTGGTTGGGCGGGTAATCCTGGGGTCAGGTGGGTATTCGGGGGGTCAGGGGGTGGTGGTGAGCGGGGGTCAGTTGTGAAGTTACCCAAGTGTTACACTAGGTTTTTATCTGTCTAACGTTTCCTGGGTAATTATCCAGGTAAGTACTGCGGCACTGTCTGAAGTCTCTGCCTCTAGAGTCAAGGACTTTAGCACATGGTCCCAGGGAGCAGGGAAAGTGCCCACTGGATGTTTAAACTTCCCAGGCAATTCCCAAGTAAGTCCATGCATCAGGATTTCCACAGGATCCCGACATATGGACAGTCTCCAACAGTCCAGAGACCAGAAGATTTAGCCCAGCGTCTGCCTGGCCACAAAACAAAAACAAAATGCCACAAAATAAACATTCCAAATGAAATTTATAAATCAAACTATGCTATCATACATACAAATGTCAACTAATCACTCTTGCACATTCCCTTGGTGCTTGTCTTTCATGTACCTTTGTCTGTCCTAGTGCTCCAATGCACTAGGCCCCAGTGGCCCAGACTTTCAGTGCAGGAGACTGGAGATGGCCTTGTAGGATGTCCTCGGCCAGCTGTGGTCCTACAAGGCCCAAATTCAGACTGCACCATCTCAACATGGGCAGCACAGCCTGGGCTGGCAGGTAGGCAACAGCAAGGGCACTGGCAGAGTGGCAGAGGTGGGAGGACAAACTGGTCACCCTGAGAGAGGAGAGCATGGAGAGAGAAGCTCCATGGAGCCACTGCCATTTCTTCGAGCAGCACCTCAGCAATCTTAGTAATTTGTTGGAAGCAAAGTGCTGGACTGCTTTGCCATCCTCCAAGCCTCTTTGAACACTGGTATCAGCAACTATCATGGCAGTAGTTTGATCCAGAGTAACAACAAGCTGAGCTTGCATGAGAGCAGTCTTAACTTACGTGGCAGCAAGCTGACCTTAGGTAAGTTCAGACTGAGCATCCCCAGCAGAACACAGACGTTAGCTTGTGCTTCAATGGAAGCTGAGACATAAGGCACTGCACTATGTACAGGTCCGTTAGTGTTTTGATGGAGTGAAACATCAGTGCCATGCTGGAGAGGAACAGTCTCCAAATCTGTGCAAAGCTCTGTTCCAGCTGATGTCCAACTCCTTGATGCTCCTTGGTGTTAACCACAGATGTACCAATGCACAAGCATGTCAGTGTGCATGCTCATTAGCCTTCTTATGTAACATTAATGTCCTCACCTGAGTCCTCACCCTTCAAGCGAACCAGTGCATGTGCTGTCCATCCCTGTCCCCTGACTGCTGGCTAGTCATGCCCAGCGCCTTACCACATGTAGGTTCCCTCTAAGCTCCCTTCTAAAGTATATCCAACGTCAGTATCTAAGCTGGTGCCTCTCAGCCTGAGATCAAGTGACGGTTGTTTCTTCGTTGTCGTTTTTGCTCTTCCACTTTTTTTATTTCACCACTGCCTGGCCAGGTTGCAGTTTTGGGTATGTGAAAGGTGGAAAATGCAAAGCTAGGGTTGTGGTGATGGGAGTTGGGTAGGGGGATGGTGGAAGGAAGCAAGTTATGCATATTTATACCACATTCAGCTTGTAACTCTGACAAGATTAGTGTGATGAAAGGGAAGTGGGATATGAGAAGTTTTAGGGATAAGCATACTATCATCTTCAATAATTTCAACCCTGCCACATCAAATGGCTTCAGTTATGGTCGCTCCAATGATGGTGAGCACTGCCTCCCCCACTAGGGTGAGAATATGTAGCCGTTCCTGTCTCCCATTGCCTGTAGTCGTATGGCACCTTGTCCTGCAAGAGACAGGGAAGTGTGTCTGTGAGTGTGATGCAATGTGCTTGAGTGATGTGACTGTTGTGGTTGAATAGCTCACAGTTTGTGAAAGCTGTGAGATATGGGTTTGAGGTCTGCAGTGTTAAATCTGGGAGGATGAGGTGAAGCTACAATTGTTAGGTATGGGCAAATTCCTCTCATTTTTCTTTTGCTGTGTGCTGCTGGTTCAGTTCAATGTGCAGCACTTTTAAATTGTTTTGTGCAGCCACGTATGTGCATTACCTTAGAAAGGACCACTTGTGAACAGCCTGCATGGTACCTTCAAGGTTGCTGCACATCTGCCTATGTGCACATCTTAAAAGAGACATTGGGTATGAGTTGTGATTGACAGAGCTTGTTGGTATGTGACTGATGGAGATGTGGTGCTTTGAGCAGTATTTCAGGCCAGTGATGCAGTTGGTGGGTTATCGCAATTGAGGGTGCATTCACTGCCCTTGAACACTCACGTAAGGCCATTGAATTCCTTGTGGCACTGCATTCAGGTCCACGGGGTTAGTCTCCTGATATGAAATGCCACGGCTCACTAGTGCCACTGCCATCTCAAAATTTGTCTGGAGGGGCTCCTAGCCCCTTGTGGATCGATTACATTTTTCTGGTTCTCCAGCTCCTGCACCAAGGCCTCAGAAAATCTTGGAGTCCCCTCTCTGCCATGTTAGGCATTTTTGTGTCTTTCATAGGTTAAACTCACTGTTACAATGACATGCAGCACCTGCTGCAGCCAAAGTTCACCTCCCTTAAAGGATATACAGCCACTCAACAGGGACGTAAGGCTAGCTGCGTGTTAAACTATTTAAATTAGCAAGCAGCACGAAGGTTACTTGCTACCTGCATCACAATAAACAGGCCTGTGTTAATCATGCATCACAATCCCCATGTCCATTTTTAGAACATTTTCCAATTTCATTGATTATGTGTTTAATCTACATAACTTATATATTTTTTAGATTGCAACTCATCACTTGACCTTGTTTAAATTATAGGTAGATTAAATAGTTGTAAGTTGATTCTAGTGCTCCTACACGTGCTGTGGCATCACTTTGCAATTTTTCCCACAAAACTCACAGACTTACATGATGTCCTTTACTGACACTCCGCCTCCTTCACTGACACTCAGCCACCTCCACTACTGACAGTGGTAATCTGAGGTGCAGTATACCTTTAAGAGAACATGAGCAGATTGACCACATGACTGTATTACCCATATGCTGTGTAGCATGGGCTACAATGTTAATCAGTAGTTTAGAATAGGGTCTGGTTTAAGAAGCACACGTGTTAGTGCTCTGTGACTTGTGTTAATAAACAGTGTGTGCTTCACCTTATATTGGTCTCTGCGTCTGCAGTGTCTTGTTTACCAACTCACTCACCAGTAGATTGGCATGCTATTGTGTTTGCTGAGCAAAACGGCCCGACAGTAGGAACATAGCAACTGGTGACAAGGCAAAACACGACCAGTCAACGACACCAAAGAGAATGGCAGAAATTAAACAGAAGTACATCAGCCGTACCTTGCAAGGTGATTGTAAGTACAGCTTTCATCATAGTCATCAAAGTTATCCCTCCCCAGTATGCCACAGTTTGGGCATATCAAACCATTTGATCAGGCCAGCGATGACTGGTCACATTATATTGAATGCCTCATGCTCTTCTTTTTGACTAACAACATATCAGGGGAGGTGAAAAGGCAAGCAATCCTCTTATTGACATGTGACAGTAAAACATATGGCCTAATTCGTAGTCTTATGGCATTCAATGTCCCATATTCCAAGAGCTATGATGAGTTGGTAAATCTTGTGAGAAGTCACTTTCAGCTGAAACCCTCAGTAACAACACAGCATTTTAAATTTAATTCAAGGTGTTGCGTTCCTGGAGAGACATCCGGTTGCAATGAAGCAGTCTTAAAACAACTGACAAAGCATTGCGAATTCGGGACGTCAATTAACGACATGTTAAGAGATCGATTACTATTTGGGATTAATGAAGATGCCATTCAAAAAATGTTGTTGTCAGAAATAAATTTAGACTTCAGGAAGGCCCTGGAGTTGGCGCTCGCAATGGAAAACGCAGTCAGGGATTCAGAAGCAATCAAGGGAGAACCAAATGGCACCTTGTTTCGCGTTGGGAGGGAAGCACCAGTTAGAAATAGAGTGGAAGCACTGGGCTCCATGGAAAGGCAAAAAGTAAAGGTTTGACAGAGAAAACATACAATAATAACAGCAGAAATTGAACCAGACAGCCTGTAAGTAAATGACAATTTCAAAGAATCGAGTGTTTCTACTGCCATTGTAATGGGCACATTATGTGATATTGTAAAGACAGATTAAGACAAAACTTTAAGCAGAAAGGTAGAAATTGTGAAATCCACATAGTAGAGGAACCAGAAGAAACAGAGTCAGATACTTACTCACTACACAACTTAAAAATGGGTGAAACAGAGCCAATCTATGTGACAGTGAAAGTCAACGGGAAACCCATCCAAATGGAGGTGGATACAGGGGCATCCACGACAGTTATAGGGGAACACACATTCAAATATCTGAATGGAGGAGACCACTCATTAAACCTGGAAAATTCAGATGCTAAATTAAAGACGTATACTGGTGAGGACATATGAGTAAGAGATATATGTAAAGATTCCAGTACAGTATGGAAATCAGTCTGTTAATGTACCGCTAATAGTAATAGCAGGCACAGGACCAAGTCTCCTTGGAAGAAACTGGTTAAGAGAGACTAAGCTTGAGAGACTACTGAGGTGTCAATTAGAAGCAGGAAATGTTACTGTTTAGGAAAAGGAGTATGTAAAAACTCAACAAAAGGAACTCGTAGAGGTGATGCTTCAGGACAGAGTTCAAGTCGGAGTCAGTAACCTCCAAAAAGAGAAAGAAAACCTGCTGAAGGAATTTTGCATATTGCAAGATTCCCTCAGATCCCAATTTGTACCACTAAAAAGGTACAAGGAAGAACAGAAAGAATTCAGCATATCTCTGGCCGAGATGAGGAATAAATTAGCCAAGAAAACACAACAATGCTTACTTCTCCAAGAAACAACTAACAAATATAAAAAAGAAGTGGAAGAGCTGAAGAATCAGCTACGTGAAAGCCAAGAAGTTTTAGAAATAGAGACTCCTGAGTTTTCAAAGGAACTGACAGATGAGGAAATGCTGGAAGACTCAACCATTGAGTTCACTCAAGCTGAGCTGAAGCTAAGCTTAGTCTGGCCAATCAGGAAATTGAAAAGAAGGCCAAGATTAAATTCAGTGCTGCCAAGAAGAAAACCCATCAAAAAAAGACACATAGGAAGAAAAAGAGGGATTATTAATAATGCCACAAAAAATTTTTTTACACAACAGGAAACTTATCATACTGTGTTGAATTTATCCTTGCCCAACATCCTGATTTTGAGAACCTTTCTGACAGTTGGCCTTCATGTTGTTAAACTTGGAGGGGAGGAGCAGCAGGAGTGCATGCAATTAGGCCCAAAAGATGGTGGAAGCATTCCCATTGGAATCTACACCACACGTGGAAGGAACTTCACTTGGTTTGGAAGTGCCTGTAGGATCCGTTGAGCCTGAGAGAGTCAAAGAGACAAACTTAGAGGTTCCTACTGGAGACCCTAATGGACAGATGATTCCTGAGAGGGAGGACTTGGATAAACAATCCATAGAACTAGGATGTTCAACACACTTGAAGAAGCCGCCAGAGAGACTCAATTTGTAAATATTTCATTTATGTAAATAGCTGGTATATTGTAAAGATTGTAAATAGTACTTTTGAGTAAAGGGGGAGGTATGTGGTAATCTGAGGTGCAACACACCTTTAAGAGAATCCAAGCAGATTGACCACATGATTGTATTACCCAATTGCTGTGTAGCACAGGCTACAATGTTAATCAGTAGTTTAGAATAGAGTCTGGTTTGACAAGCACATGTGTTAGTGCTCCATGACTTGTGTTAATAAACAGCATGTGCTTCATCTTACATTGGCCTCTACATCTGTAGTATCTTGTTTACCAACTCACTCACCTGTAGATAGGCATGCAACTGAATTTGCTGAGCAAAGCGACCCGACAGAAGGAACATAATTCTGATACTCCGCCTCCTCCATCACTGACACTCCATCTCATTCTTTACTGACACTTCGCCTCCTCCTTTACTCACACTCCACCTCCCCCTTTACTGACACCAGGGAGGTGGTGGTGTAGTGGTATTGTCACTGGACTCATATTCATAACAATGACCATGAAACAATTGGTGTAAAAAGCCATCTCGTTCACTAATGCCTTTCAGGGATGGAAATCTGCTGCCCTCACCTGGTCTGGCCTACATGTGACTCCAGACCCACAGCAATGAGGCTGCCCTCTGGGCAATTAAGGATGGGTAATGGGTATATCCCATAAATGAAAAATAATTCTGCCTCCTCCTTTATTGACACTCCACACACAGCCTCAACCTTTCCTAACACTTGGCCCTGCCCTTTTCTAACACACCACAGTTGGCATCCTCAGAGGCCACAAGATGTCAAATTACTTGCTGCTGATTGAAGCAGTGACCCTTTTGAGACTCTTCATTAATCCATTTCTTGGTGAAATTCTTTTCTCATTGAAGTGCAGGCTGTCAGTGCTGGGAAAGAACCACATACCCCGTTTTAGATAGCTGGTTACGAAGTTAATATTCTTCTTTTTACTCTTCGAATATGCCTTTTGCACAGCTTCAAAAAACGTTCCATATTGCACCAGTGTGATTTCTTCTTTACTTCCCACTTTAGCATTGCTTGCAATCTGTGTTTGTCAATAGATTCTGAATTGCGTCTAGGTTTAGGTTACCTATTCAGGTTCATGGGAATGATATTCAGGTGAGCCACCTCATTTCTTTCAGAAGAAAGGAAAATTTCATTTCATCAGTCCACATTAGATTCAAAGTGATCTAATCTATTGTTCCATCCAATCGCCCCTCTCTAATCAGAATTGGAATCTTTGTATCTAACTCTGAACAACCTGGCAAAAATGTCCTAATTTTCTTTCCAATATCTCTTTGGGTGTTATTGAGAAACGTCCTGCTCCTTCCTTATTGATGCAAGTCTGTATTGAAGGGGAAGAAGATACAAATATAAAAAATATCCACTTATGGAAGCAGACAGTTTGTACCTCATCTTGAATGAAGTTTCAGAATGCCTGGATCTCCTTTCTATAATGATGCTAGTGTTAACAGTGTTTCTTATTGATGTGCAACTGTACAACAAGACACCAAAGTATCTGGGGAGATTACCTCTTCTGCTATCCCACTCCCAATCTCCAGTAACAGTTTGAACACTCAGTCAAACACTTGAACAAAAAGGAATTAGTGAACAAGAAATACTTTGCCCAATTTTTGTTTAGGGGAGCTTTGAATCAGGATTAACCTAAATAAATGAGGAAGGAGGAGGTTATTCAGACATCCTTCCTGCTATTAGGACTGTTATGTTCCCTTTCAGGTAGTTGAGATTTAAGATCTCCCTGCTGTCAGATTTGATCTTGTTACAGATGGTATTTGATGATTTCAATATCTTTTGGTATCGGTGTCCCTGTCAATTGTATTCCAAGGCATTAATGTCCTAATATTCCCATAATGTGACCACTTAGAACAATTCACACATACAATGACTGAAAGTATCCTCAAGAAAATGTCAATAATCAATGCTTTAGAATAATTAAAGAGTTTGATGTCAATATAGTTAGTCTGGATGCCTTGAGAACTCTTGAAGTTAAGTGAAATAAGGTATATTTAGCTATTTTGTACAATTCAAAAATTGTTGGAAATTGGGGATTTCTTATTTTATCTGCAATGACATTCACAATATCAGATGTGGACAGATATGTGAGCAGTAAGTGGATAGATCAATACAACAATATTGAATTTGGATCAAAAATGTTATGCAATGTTCCAACAGGCATTGGGTTGAAAGCTGACTTGAATTTTCAGTACATAAGATAAAATACTGCAGATGTTGTCAATCTGAAATATTAACAGAAAGTGCTGGAAGTACTCAGCAGGTCAGGCAGGATCTAGGGAGAGAGAAAGAGAGTTAGTGTTTGAGGTCTGTAACAGAGATAGGCTTTCCAATATCCTTATTCTCAAGTATCTTCCTGAAAAAGACATTGCCATGCACCATTGTCTTTTAAAAGTATTTTAAGTGGTTGCGTTTTTGTTTTAAACCAAGATTTTTTTTATTCATTCGCAGGACGTGGGCTTTGCTGGCTGGGCCAGCATTTATTGCCCATCCCTAGTTGCCCTTGAGAAGGTGGTAGTGAGCTGCCTTCTTGAATCACTGCAGTCCATGTGGTGTAGGTACACCCACAGTGCTGTTAGGAAGGGAGTGCCAGGTAATTAGCTTTGCAGTCGAGGCTATCATCTTCAGTGTATGTTAAATGATAGCTCCTAAGACATGTCTTCACCCAGTCTTTGTTCTCTGCATCCCTTCTCACCCTCGATGAACATCTGTAAAAGGAACACAACACCAACAAATATTTAGAGTCATGTGTTTTAGCCTGATTTTTTTTAAAAAACACAAGAATCACTGCATTTTTACAAAATAGCAAGAAAAAAAGTGGGAGGCATAGAAGAATCAGACCCTGAACTAGAATGGTGGCATTAAATAAAATAACAGTAAGCTGTATAACAGAAAAAATTGAAAACTTTCAATTAAGTCCTCACAGAGGAAGAATGGACTAATTTTCTCAGTGTCACAGAAAAACAACTGATTTCTGTGAAAAATGTGAGGCAATTCACATCTTCTCATTGATGTAGGTGATGGAAGAAGAAGCAAAATATTGCTTTCTGCTCAGTGAGCTGGCAGAGAGAAGGAGCAATAAGATGGGTGTGAAGAGATTTCAGAGTCATTTTTCCATTATCAAAAAGCAATTTTCAAAAGAACTAAACTCTGCCAAAGGAAACAGAAAGGAGGCACCTGTAGACAGTTTTGCCGCAGCCTCAGGATTAGCAGAGCGCTGCAAGTATGACAGTATACACGATGAAGTGATTTGCGATCACATTCTAGTTGGCCTGAGAGATGAAAGACTTCAAGGCCATCTCTGATCTTAATTGAGACACCAATAGGCAAGTAAAACAGAGGAGAGATATTCAAAGGCAACAGAGGGTCATTAAAGATCAGCCAGATGGGAAAGCAAATCTGGATCCGTTTAAGACATGTTGTAAAAACTTAGCAGCCAACAAAAGTGGCTTGACCAAGGTAGTGTCTGAAACCAAACCACGCGTGGAAATAGAAGATCGCTGATAACTGGAAACCCATGGCAGGTGTGGATATTTACCAGCTACATCCAAGATTATACGCCCTGCTATAGGATGGTGACACATATGTTAGAAAGAGGTCATTTCCAAGCTAAAAACATCACTGCCATTCCAATGATTGACCAATGACATATATTTCTGGGTGAGATATAACAAAAGGATAACAACCTCTGGTCAGCGAGCATCCTCCTTAATAATGTCCAAATCATTAGCACAACAAACACAGTAACAGACAAGTTCTCAGAATCCCAGTAATTGAAAAGATTATCACTTGCACTACAGAAACTAACCAATAGCCTGCATGGATGACAATATAATTCTCAGAATGTGCATGACAAGTTTGGAATGTCCATCTCAAAAGAGAGAAGGTGATAGAAGAAAAAAATATGTACCAGACCAGTTGCAGGTGATATGACAACACCCAATTCAAGCCCTCAGACTACTAGCAAAGTAGAGGCAGTAGAAAAGGTGAAGTTGAGTACAGTGTGAAATATGTTAAGCTTTCCAAAGGTCTGGGCAGGTTCTTGTGAAAGTATATGCAAAGATCAAACCATAACTCTATGCAATGCATTTCCCTAGATTGGTTGTCTGTTTATATCCATTCCAGTTTTACTGAGAATGAAAGAAGAAATTACTAGGACAGAACAGCTAGATTCCATTTCTTGGGTATAATGGAGCACAGACTGGTGTATATATGCCATTATGGCCTCAAAACTAAACAGCACAGCATAAAACAGCATGGATTTGACCAAGTTAAATTAACGTGCATGCTGCCTGAACACATTTTTATTAGTAGACTAGAGTTTAACCCTGCTAGAAAAAGCAAAAGTATTCTCCAAGCTGAATTTTCATAATGACCATCAGGTCTTTTGAATATCCTGCATTCAATGAACCATTACATATTTAAAAGGAAGGAAGCCTATTATCTTGCTAAAGCCTTGAAAAGTCTCATGTATCAGAAAATACAATGGGAGAAATGCTTCAAAGAGCTGGCGATAAACTCAAGTCCCAGTATTCACATCTACAGGTCGAAGGAAGTTTGACTCTGGTCCTGCCCCCACCTGAATCAATTGGTCACTTTGGACAAGTTCTGCCTTTTATATTAGATACCTGGGACTGTCAACCTGTGACATCACATTATTTCCAGTTTTTGGGACAGAGTAAGAATAGAATAGCAGGAGAATGGGAATGAATGCAGAGGAGATGGGAGCAGGCAGAACATGGGGAAAAGAAGACAGGTCAGCAGTAATGTAAACTATACCATTGTGGGCTCAAAGTGTAATCCAATCTTCAATGTATATTAGTCTTTGATTCAGTTTTGTGTATATAGAATCTAATAGTTGAAAGTGGAACAGATTTCACCATTCCAAGTATAATCTTTGTTGATTTCATAAAATGTTCAATCAGAATAAACAACGTTCCTCATTTCCAGTAATCCCAACTTGGGATCTGGTTGTAATACAAGTAAATGTAATTTTTAACTTATTGTTGGGGTTTGGCAGCACCTGCAAGGCCAGCACTTATTGTCTATCCACTGAGAAACTGGTGGTGTTGAGGTTTCTTCTTAAACTGCTCTAATTCATGAGGTAAAGGTAATCCAACAGTGTTGGTCGGTAGGGTGTACTAGTATTTTGATTCAGTGACCATAAACGTAGAGAAAAGGATTAGGGACTAGAAATAATGGAGAGTGAACAATTCAGAGGTGAAAGGGATAAAGGGTAGTGAATGAAATAAGGCCATGAAAGATGGATTTAAATGATGGAAGAGAAGGCAAAGCGGAAGAAGGATAGAAAAAAGTTGGAAGTACACAGCACATACATTAGCAACTGATTCTCAGCCACAGCTCCAGTATCAGGAGTAACTAAAATAGTTCAAGAATTTCAGGAAGATGCAAACTTGACAGATCAGAACCTACCAGTATGTGAAAAATCACCAGATGAAACAAAGACTGAGCTGTAAGTTTACAAGAGCATAATCTCATTATGGAAAAATGGCTGGAAAGGAATGAACAAGATGGGAGATTGAAATGATACCATGGGAGATTGTTAAAAGTGAATGTTTAATGAAAGATGAATTAGTCTTGCAAGGCACCCATATGGTGGCTCCCAAATCAATACAATATAAAATACTGTGGCATCAAGAAATATCAAGAGTATTGCAATAGGTCACATGGTGGCCTGACGTAAAAGCCAGCTGAGCGAAAAAGTCATCTCTTGCAACTCTTGCATAAGTTCTTCCAGTTATAGACATTTCTTCTGTATCACATAAGATGTACAACTAATTCACACCATGTCACAAAATATCATGCTAAACCTGAAATGGATATTTGTTCATCACAGAATGCCAAAACAGGCAATTTCAGATAAAAGGTCAGAATTTTCAGTTGCGGTCTTTCATAGATTTGTGAAGTAGCACCAACATGTTCATATTATGAGCAATACCAAGCATTTGCAAATTAATAAGGTAGTTTGTACTCTATGAATAACATTACTTATTCACTGACCATATGCATATATAAATTCACACAATTATAAAAAAGCTGCACAGGAAGTCAAAAAACATTTACTTGGGTCTTCAACCATGTTGTATTATCTGTTAATAGAAAGTTAACTGGATACGATCAAACCTCAAACCCAAAAGGCCATATACACGCTTCAGTGAAAGAAAGAATGAAAGCATGGAAAACACATCAAATGGGAGCCATCAAGTTTAAACTTTGTTGACCAAGTGGAGATAATGGCCAATGAAGCAAAGAAAGAGTGGCATCTCGATCATTTGACATTGAAACATTCAAACGTTCAGTATAGGAAAATGGACACCAGAGATGGATGTGACCAAGAACTCCTGTATCAGTACTGCAGCTGTCAAAACTCCTTATAAAGGGACACAAAGGGCAAAAGAGGTGACACTACACAGTAAGTGGAGGAGAATGAAGGTGTCCATCTTCTTTCTGGGCAATCATTTCCAAACATAGAAGAAAATAACTGTGTGAACATATGTATGCATATGGTCAGTGAATATATAAATTTATTCATAAAGTATAAATTACTTTAAAAATAAATTTGTTTAGAACGTACTGAGGCTTGTAAGACTGGAAAGAAAGAATGAATTTGGAATTAGAAGGTGCCTAGTCACATGCTCAGGATTTCCCAGAGTGCTTTACAATTATTTTTGAGCAAAGTTATGACTATTATATAGGTGAATACAATAGCCAATTTGCACACAGCTAGTTCCTTTAAACAGCAAATGAGATGAATGGCCAGATATTTTTAGTGATGCTGGGTGAGGAATAAATGGCACCAAGAAAACTCTATTCTTTTATGAGCAATATTGTGGATTTTTTCAAAGAGGCACAAGTAGGCAAGCATGGTTTCAGTTTAATATTTAATTTAAAAGATGGCACCTCCAACAATGGAGCACTCATTCAGGATTGCATTAATGTATTTGCATGCATTTCTGTTGTAGGACTTAAATCCACCACCTTCTGGCTCACAGGTAGGAGTACAGCCAACTTTAAGGACATCCCATAGTAAAAATTAGGGAAAAAATTGAATTTGCTTTTAAAATATTTGCATAAAGAAAATGGTTATGTGATTAGTTGGACACAGAACTATGTTAATATATTATGATTGCCCAGGAGCCCCAGAGAAAAGAGGGGTTACATTTTCTGGATTGCAAGGAGATAATACCAGTTATCATTCAGCCCATCTCATTCTGATGGTTTACACAGAACTTTGTACAGACTGCAGCCAATCTAGGGAATACTCAACAGTGCAACTGTGCCATGTTATTACACTGAAATCCTTGGAAAATAGCACAAAGCATAATTTTAAACAGAAGAATATTCAACCAACATTTGCAGTCCAAAATCATGCCTGCAGAATATTTGGCAGCTCTTCTTAATGAAATGTTATCTGAACCACCAATTTTTTTAAATAATAAACTCATCCATTCTGATGTGAACAATATAAACAGGCCTCATCTGCAAGCTACAAGGAGTTAAAGTGCATTGTTTCTGTTAGAACCTGTGAAACAATTTTATCCTGATCATATTTCCTTCAAAAGCTATTAAAATCGTATTAAAATAGTTTGTCTACTGACAGCCTTGCTGCTAAATCAGTCCAAAATACATTGAGATCCCTGATTGGTTGTGATTTCAAACTTATGAAATTGACCTAAAATTAACAATTACATCAGAGGAAAAAGGATAATGTGTCTCTGTTTAGACATAACTGCTAGAGCTGATTTAAAACAGAAACCAGTTCAATCTGTTGGACATTTGGAAAATAAGTAGCCCTTAGTGTAGGTATGTGGAGACATGCTGCTCTGTAAGTGGCTAAGCTGATCCAGTACTCAAAAGGTTAAGCTGCATCTCTGCTAACACTGCCCTCCTCAAGAACTGATTTTGCACATGTCTTTATCTGTCATCACACCATGTGCATGAAAAGAAACCCCAGAAGTCAGGAAAGCAGGGAATTCCATGCCTTCTGCCCATTGCTGTTGAAATGCTGGTACTGACCTAACTGCTGTATATCTGCACCACAAAAGCTTCAGTGATTATTCTGTGGGAAGGAGGTAAATGATACAGTTGAACTAAGTCAATCTGTTTTCTTCACATTGCCATCGCACTGCTGTCTGGACCGTGATTTTTATCCAATTCCCCGAAAATTCTGCTGACTTTCTGTCCCTTATTCACACTTACTAGTAAATCAGGATTTCTCCCTGGTAGATTCTTGAAAAAGGTGCTTTCACTGAAGGTATCTGGTTGTATGAACCGGGAATCCAAAAAATCATTACAGCAGTACGGTTCATTCTTGTTAAGTAAACAAGATGATGACATGAACTTATATTTACTTCCTGTAAATATTCATTTAACTGGGATTCACATTAAGTTATAAATCAAAACACTGCACTGAACCAATCAATCATTCTGTATATTTCCTTGTCACCAGAGACCTTATAAAATCAAATAGAGACGATGATCTTCCACTACTGTATATAGCACAGGAACCAATTCAGCTTAATGGGGGAAGCATACATTTTTGGAGTTAAGATGGCAATAACAGATGAAAGCACATGCCTTGCCTTACAGAGGCACATCTTGTTCTTTTTCTCCTGCTTCCCATCTCCCTCGAGCTACTTGTCATAAGGAGCTAATGTAACATGCCATCCCACCAACCCCTTACCTCCCCACCACCTTCTCTGTGGCCCCCTACATTATTTTAATGAATAACTTTGAAAAGCAGTGGGCTATGTCAGATTGCAAGGCAAATGAACTCTTGTTGTGATTCACCAAAGCAACTAGTCTATTCACCTTCAAGTATCACTTTAGTATCCTGTATTGTTTCACCAATGTTTCTCCAGTGTATAAATGCAAGTCTTTAGTTCCTTTTTCATTTCAATATTCTGTTGCCCCTGAGCCTACTGATCAGTTTAATTTCAAATTTTGACTTCTCATTTATATTTACGATCTAATCTATTTCAATATTGCCTGGCTGCACTTGACACATAACTTGTTAATCTAATTATGATAATGAATTTGAGGGTGTACATCCATCAGGCTTTTACCATGTCAATCATTATTTTAGTTTTCCCTCCTCCATTTCTCTTGCTAGCAAAACAATTAGTAAGGCAGTAAACAATGTTCCGTCTAATTTTCTTTGTCGTATTCGTTGCACTGTGAGGTTCCTTTCAGATTGCCACACGGGCACACGTGTGTACATCTTAAAGGGACCACTTCTGTATTTGGCCGGTTAGTTCGCTGCATAGCAAGTTTTAGACTGCTGTGTAGCCATACACCCACACAGCTTAGAGGGAATGTTGACAGTAAACATTTGCATTTTACACATTCACCTTTATTAGTTATTGTCTAAATAACAAGCAGAAACAACTACCAACTCTTTATGTTTCCAGCTCATATAACAACTGTAATTAATATCCACTTCAGAGTATGGCTCTCAAAACAGCAGTGAGTCAAAGCTCTCTGAGCTTATTATATTAGCCTATGCATTTTATAATGAGGATGACTTTCCTCAATTTTAAGCAAAATATCACTTGACATTTTGATTGTAGTGGTAACTTACTCTATTGTAGTAGAAAGTAGCAAGTTTTCCTTTAAATTTTCCCTTAATTTTTGGTGATGATCTTAAAAGTTATCCTGAATCAACCAATGGAAAGTTTTCACTGTTTACTTTTCAAAACATTGCAAAGTTTAACCTAGATTAAATTGCTTTTAAATATTCTCCATTGTACAACAACAACTTACATTTATATAGCACCTTTAACAGATTTAAATGTCACAAAGCACTTCACATGAGCATTGATAAGCAAACTTCTAGAGAAAAGAGCCCCAATTTCTCTAGTCTCACATCATAACTCAAGACATTTATTCCTAGTATAATTTCTTAAATCTCTTTTATACTTTCACCATGGTCCTGACATCCTCCTAAGGTAGACTGCCAAAAATTAGACATAATGGACAAAATAATTTTGGTGGAAAGACAGACCTGGCGGGATGTATAACAAGTGTCTAATCCAACTTAGACAGTTTAAAATTCCTACCGAAGGTTAAAATTCTGAATACTATTCTAACTGCAAAAGAGCATCATATATATAGTTTTAGCATTACGTTTTCACTTCTGTACTTTACACTCTTATTTATGAAACTTAAGATTGCATTTTTTTTGTTTTACAGCTTCATCAAGATATTCTCCAACATGTAAAGATTTGTTCACCTACATAGCTAGTTTTTGTTTTTTTAAGCCCAATGCTAAGATCTCCCATGTGTAAGTGAGCAAATCTTATTAGATGAACCACACAGATCAGAAAGGTTTGTTCTGTGGTCTGTGTTAAGTTAGCTGACGTCAGTTGTGATGACAGTAACAGTGCTACAATTGGACTTATTAGGAAGGGATAGAATATTCAGGATTGCCACTCCTGATTACCAAGAAGCAAGCTGCGCTGGAAGTACAAGCACATGGACATAAAACAAAGACAAGATCAGCTTCCAAGCACTCAATGTTGAGGTTCTAACATGAATACAAGACACTTGGGCATGTTGGCCATTAGGCAATCATGGAACTGTGTCCCAGCAAGTAACCAATATCTTCAGAGGAGGAGAGTGGAGAATAATTAATGGAAGGAAAAGAGAAAGAGTTCCAATAGGTAGGTTTTAAAAAAGTTTTAAACCAGTATTTAGTATTGGAATAGACATTCTTTTAAAATTTAATTGCCTTCTTTTAAAAAAGTTAAGCTTTTAACAAAACAAAATGAATGCTCTAGCATATTTATCTGTGGTTAGAATTTCTAATAATTACTGTATGTAGTCTGTATTCAACTAAAAAAAGGAAGAATGTCTTAAAAAAAAACATCTGGTTTTAATTTATTAATAAATCATGAATTTCAGCAAAATCTGTAAACTTCTCTGGACTTTTTTTCATTATTTTGTTTTACCATGGTTACCAACTCTTGGAAAGTCTACAGAAAATGATAAAGAGCACATGGGCTTCCATTGACTGAATTACCTCTGGTGAGCTGCATTATTTCCTGTGTGAAGTCCTCTTCCATTTAATAGACCCTACTCAATATTGATTGATCTGTAACCAAAACAAGTAAAAGATTTGCTTAAAAAGACAAACAAAAGAATTCCAAAGTTTTATACTGGTCCCTACAAGGACTTTGGACAACCAAAGCAGCAAGATTGTATCACTCATGGTCACCATAGGCAGAGTTTTCAAATATAGTGGAGATGTAAATGATAGAATGATAGAATGGTTACAGCACAGAAGGTCATTTGACCCATCATATCTGTGCTGGCCCTCTGAAGGAGCAATTCACCTAATCCCAATCCCCTGTCTTTTTCCCATAGCCTTGCAAACTTTTCCTTTTCAGATAATGATCTAATTCCTTTTTGAAAGCTTCAATTGACCATGCCTCCTCTCAGGCAGTGCGTTCTAGATTCAAATCGCTATGTGAAAATTTTTTTCCTCATGTCACCATTGCTTCTTTTGCCAATTACCTTAAATCTGTGCCCTCTGGTTCTTAATCTGTCCACTGATGGGAACAGTTTCTCCCTATCTACCCTGTCCAGACCTCTAATGATTTTGAATACCTCCATCAAGTCTCCTTTCAACCTTTTCTTCTCCAAGAAGAACAATCCCAACTTCTCCAATATTTCTATGTAACTGAAGTTCCTCATCACTGGAACTAGTCTTGTGAATCTTTTCTGTACATCCTGTAATGCCTTCACATTCTTCCTAAAGTGTGGAGCCCAGATCTACTCACAATACTTCAGTTGAGGCCGAAGCAGTGTTTTATACAAGTTTAACATTTTTCTTTGCTTTACTCTATGCTCTATTGGTAAAGTACATAGCATACCATATGCTTTATTAACTGCTCTCTCAACCTGTCCTGCCATGTTCAATGATTTATGCACGTATACCACCTTTAGAATTGCACAATTGTCTCACTGCGTTCTTCCTACCAAAATGAATCACTTCAAACTTATCTGCATTAAATTTCATCTGCCACATTCCACCAAACTGTCTATGACCTTTTGAAGCTCTGCGCCATCCTCCTCATAGTTCACAATGCTTCAAGTATTGTATCATCTGCAAATTTTGAAATTATACACTAAGATTTAGGTCATTAAAATATATATCAGGAAGGGCAGGGGTCTTGAAACTGATCCCTGGGGAAGTCCCCTATAAACATTCCTCCAATCTGAAAAACAACTGTTCACCACCACTCTTTGTTTCCTGTCACTGAGCCAATTTTGTATCCATGTTCCTACTTCCCTTTTATTTCATGAGCTCTAGCTTGGCTCACAAGTCTGTTGAATGACACTTCATCAAATCCATTGGAAGTCTATGTACACCACATACATCAACAACATTACTCTCATCACCCTCTCCGTTACCTCATCAAAAAATTCAAGCAAGTTAGTTAAACATAATTTGCCCCTAACAAATCCATTCAGGCTTTCCTTAATTAATCCTCATTTGCCAAAGTGACTATTAATTTTGTCCTGATTTATCATGTCTAAAAGCTTCCCTACCACCAAAGTTAAAGTGACTCGCCTGTAGTTGCTGGGCTTATCTTTTACACCCTTTTTTGAACAAGGGTGTAATATTTGAAATTCTCTAGTCCCCTGGCACCACCCCTGAGTCTAAGGAAGATTGGAAAATTATGGCCAGCACCTCCACAATTTCCACACCCGCTTCCTCTAGTATCCTTGCATGGATCTCATCTGGTCCTAGTGCCTTTATCAACTTTAAGTAAAGACAACCTACCTAATGCCTCTTCCCTGTCAATGTTAAATCTTTCAAGTGCCTGAACTACCTCCTCTTCCACCATGACATGGACAGAATTTTCTTTCTTGGTGAAGACAAATGCAAAGTATTAATTTAAACCCTCAGCCATGCCCCCTGCCTCCAAATGTAAATACCCTTTTTGTTCCCTGATTTGCCCCACTCCTCCTCTTATCATCCTGTCACTATTTATATGCCTGTAAAAGGCTTCTGTGTTCCCTTTTATGTTAGCTGCCAATCATTTCCCATACTTTCTCTTTGCCTCTCTCTTTGCTTCTCTTATTTGCTTTTTCAATTCCCCTCGGAAACAGCTATATTTAGCCTAGTTCTCAATTGTATTGTGTACCTAACATCTGACATAAGTACATTTTTTCTGCTTTATCTTAATCTCTATCTCTTTTGTCTTCCAGGGAACTCTGGGTTTGTTTGTCCTCCTTTTTACCTTTGTGGGAATATATCTTGACTGTACTTGAATTATCTCTTCTTTAGAGGCAACCTATTATTCATTTACAGTTTTGCCTGCTAATCTTTGATTCCAATTTTATCTGGGCCCCTGATCTGCTCTTACCCCATTGAAGTTGGCTATCCCTCAGTTAATTCTTCCTACTCTGGGCTGTTCTTTGTCCTTTTCCATAGTCAACCTAAACTTATGATACAATGATCGCTATCCCCTAAATGTTCGCCTACTGACACTTGATCCACTTGACCCACCTCATTCCCACAAACCAGTTCCAGAAATTGGCTATAAGAGATGTTAAACATTTGACCCCATTTAAAGGAAAATCAGGTCGAGTGTTTAATGGAGGCTTTACTCCCCTCTTCCTGCAGTTCAGAGTTCTGCCCATTGTTTGTTTTACGAAGTAAATCGTTGATACTGTACAGCTTCGATGAAGAAAAATAATTTACATGGTAAGGAATTCCAGTCCTGGTTCTCTAATAAGGACTATTCCTAACCAAATGTAGGCTCACACATTAATGATATTTAAGAAAAATGGGGTGCCTATGAGTGATATAATGGCATGACCCAGGTAATGTGATTAACTTGTTGCCTACTGATCCAGTTTCTCAGAATTATTTGACTTTTAGGGACTATCTTCTCTAGGACTCTGATATGCTTTATTCAGTCTGCTTTAGTTTGATTTGGGATACACATAACTTTTAAAAGTATAGAGGATAGTGTTACAAGAACATCAAATCCTGTAAGTCAAGCACTTGTTTAATTCTCTAAAACAGCTGAGCCAGGAATCAGTTGGCATTTTTCAGTTTATTAAGTGATTTTGAAGGTAAAATCTCAGATATTGTTCATGTCACCTTTCTTTAAAAAAGTAAAACAATTATGTGTAGTATGTGCCATAGATGTATCCATGGGTGTCTTCCACAGAAACTCCTTTGATAACTCATCAGAAAATGCAGCCAGCACATGCTTTTGAGTGATATGGGAAAGGATGCCCCTCCTGGGACGCTTTAATTCCATTCCCTCAATTGGACAACTGAAACCAGCAACCCAGCTCTAGGATGATTAGTAAACATTAGTAAATAATTATATTTAAACTTAACTATCCTGTTTGAGGCCGTATAACTAATGTGACCATAATTCCATCTGTTACATAGCCTTTTTAATTGAACTTTCACCTGAAGTTCATCTATCCCCTAGATTAAATGAAGCGTTTCTTAACGCTTGTAAATATGTCATTAGAAACTCAATTTAATATTTCCTTGCTTTTTATTTTATACTGCCCCCTTTTGTAAGTCCTCTTCCTGTCACTGACTATTCCCTTCCTGGATAAACAAATAAGCAGGTAGCGCCAGGCGTCTTCTAGTGGCATATATAACTGGCCACTGAAGTGATGCACAGTAACATAACACAACTTGTCCACTAATACTTCCTGCACTCACTGTGAAGAAAATCTAACATCTGCTCCTCCACTAGTGGCAGAGCTAAGGCCATTCTATGCAGGGAATCACAAGCATGAGACCATTGAATAATATATAACTGTGGAACAGCAATGTTGGAGCACCAATGTTTTGTGCCAGCGTACAACTTAACTATCTCATTTTAATGAGAACTACAACAAAAATTAGTAATCAGTAACAAGACATTTATTTTAATAATTTCACATTATACATGTTTAATGCAGGAGAATTATATTCCAAGATACCATGGTATTTGGGGGAAAATAGTGGTCAGTGTGTGGAATTTTGTTTTTCCACAAAAAGGGATACTGATTGCTCTCCAGGTCATCAATCATTCTTCTGGCAGAGTATCTCAATAAAGTACTTAAATTTGTAAGGAAAGCAGGTGTTGTATGACAGTGTACTAAACTAGCCAAAAAGTAATCAAAAATATTTTAATTTTGAAATACTTGGTGAAACTCAAGAAATTGAAAGTGAATACATTTTGTTTCACTTTAACTCTTCAAAATTAAGTACTCAAAAACCTAACCGTTGTCATCATGGTCACATTGCATTTGTTTCAAACGAAACCCCAGCAATAAATATTGCCACAAAACCATTGAAATATATTTCAAATCAAATGTGATGAAAAGTTGCCTTGGAGGAAAAAAGTGCAAGTATAATTTCTGTCAAATTTAGCAGTGCATTTTCTTGTTTGATGGATATGTCGCTGCTCATCTAATAATAATTTCAAAAAATGATGCTTTTATGAATGGCCAGTCTCTTTGCATTTCTTCTATCATAAATCTCTCGAGGTTCATATGTCCTTTATCTTGAATTCTTTGTGCAACTTGCCAAATGCCATGAAAATTAAACAAGTGGAATTCCAGATTATCTCTTCTCAAAAGCAAATCTAAATAGAATTCATAAAAATGAAATGTGCAACAATCTGACAATTGTTTCAGCTAACAGGCTGCATAAGATTTCCAGTTTAAGATATCATAAAACGCTGTTTATTGCATCCTACAAGAAGCTGTCATATTGTTTCTGTGAACAATGCCATGGACATGCATAGACACAATACCTGAATAGAGTAAAATTGAATGAATTAGAATACTCTCATTCAAACCAGTTTCCATATGTTGTAGATTTAGTATAGGCTTAACAGAATTTCTCTTTCTACTCCTCTAATTAAACACACTAAAAATGTCTTTGCATAAGGAAGTCAGAAAAGATGACCCCACTTTTAGAAAAGATCTTATGTAGTACATTTGAACACTGATGATAAATAATTCAAGGAACTGCTAGTCAAGGAACTGGAACTGGCAATCACAGAAGACTAGAATTTTTGACTTGTTTCAAGTCACATTGCTTATTTTGCCCTAGAAGAAACAGAAAGATACATTCTGTATAAGCTTTCAAATGCAAGATACTGATGATAACATACCTTACTATGTTTAAAAGTATGAGACCTGCTCTGCAAATACATTATATTTCAGCTCATTTATGCACTGGAGGATTATTGTCATACCAATTTCAAAAAGTGATAAGGTTACATTTATTTATGTTTTATTCTAGTTAGTCAGAGGTTACCATTAATAATAGAACATGTCTTTATTCCATACTTTCCAACTTAATGTGAAGTAATACGATTTACAAAATATAAAATTCAACAAGAGTGGTCGCCTCTTTAGAAAATACCTAGAGAAGCAATAACTCCCAAGATAGACAAAATATTTCATCCCTTGCCTGCTGTCATTACTACCTGATTCCCCTGTGGATTGGGGTATATCTCTTGCCTTTCCACTGCAACTTCCCACTCTATATATTATGTTTGTATAGGCAGATTTTTGGAATATGCATTCTGCATCCTCACATATCCACTTACCTAGCCTTCACAAGCCTGGTGTTTCGGTCTTGTCTTGTATATGAGAAAATTAATCAAAAATGTTATTAAAGAAAGAGACAGAAAATGTTTATATGCTGTATGGGAGAAGAAGCTGTTGGCAGCTTGAACTGGATGGTAACTTTGGAAAATTTTATTCACACAGATCTGCAGTTCAAAACAAAAATAGGCTCAATCCTGTGATGGCACACACAGCAAGTTCCCATTCTCGGCCTTGCTGTCATGGGGAGGATGAAGTCAAAGCCAACTGAATAAGTCAATTACAGTTTCCATTAGATCTGTAATCAGCAGGTAATATTTAGAGCTTTAATTAGAGCACTGTCATTCATTCGTGAGGGACAACTGGAGAGCAAAGCACCCTCAGGTAACTTTTGCATGCTTCCCAGTAGCCAGTGATAGAGCAGCGTGAGCAGTGCCCGTGAGCAGGTTTCTTCAGGTCACTTTGACTACCATGTTGGAGGATAAAAAGAGGGAAAGGAAAATAAAACCTGTCTCAAAAACAAAAGTAAAACTTTTACAAAATTAAATTTTAAAAGATAGAATTGTGATATAATATTTGATATGAATTTCTCCATTATCATAAATGGGGTGAACATTCTGTTTGCTATCTCTACATTAGCCTTTGACCTGTGCAATTTCTCTGTTATAATTTTAAATGCTTTCTTACAATTTGATAACAAGCCATCGTTGTTAACTGAACAGTAAAAGCATTGTGATCTCTTACAGGTACCCTCAACAGGTAGAATGCTAATTGCCATTCTGCTTTTCATGTAAATATATTTAAGTGTAAAATCTTGTATAGGATTTAATTATTGGGAGTGAGTAACTACACATCCTATTTTAAATGGTGCTTGATAGCCTACAGAACGACAAATGTAATGGTGCAGTGTATAGCAGAGTTATTTCTGGTAAACTTTAACGACAGTCACTAATTAGAAAAGGAAGAGTTGTACAATACTGCCTTATTTAACATCAATGGTATCTATTGTCCTTGCACTGACAGCACTGGTACAGAAAAGCACAACTTTAATACACTTCTGTGCACATTAAAGTAAATTATGGCTATAAGCAACATTTCTACTTTTCTCCTGTATTGAATTTTGGATGCTTCATAGTTTTCCAACAATTTTCAGCCACAAGTATCACTCACAGTTCATTAGCCCACTTAACCTTTACAAATATATCTACATCATTCTCTATTCAAGAAGCCTATAAGAACACATAAGAATGCACATTAAACTTTTTTGAAAACGGAACCACCGGAACTTCATAGGACAAATTGTAAATCATGTGAGATTGATGACGTATTTTATCGGATTTAATAGGATCCCATCTGACAGTCTTGAAATCCTATAGGATTTTTCACGAAGGGAATACAATACTCAAGCAGCAAAAAAACTTCAGAGAAAAAAAGTAGAAGCACATTTGCTGAAAGAAGGAAGAATTTAAAACTGTGAGCTCACATTTCGGTAAAATGAATAAAATAACAGACGGTGCCATCTGGAAAGGTTTGTGCAATGAAGATCCAATCTGTTCAGCACAGGCCTGAGACTCTACAGCCCAGGCCAGCAGGGGACCTGCCAGAGTCCACGTTCTGAACAGGATTCCACCCCCTCCAAAAATATGGTAGTTCAGTGAGTGGGAAGACAGACAAAGACAAACCATATCCCAGCATGCAGTGCTGCATCCCACTGAGACATTTGACTGACCAGTCCCTTCAAACAGCTGGAGAAGATGTCAAACTGTCAATAACAATATAGCTTGCAAATGTTGCAAAGCAGAGGCTTGAAATAAAAGATGCTGATGCAAGTTCAGTCCACCTACTCCTCTCATAGTTTTTGTCCTTTAAGCAAACCACCCAGCAAGGATTTTGTTACCAGTGAAACCTCACTGTGGTAAACACAGCCTATGTTACAAACATATAGACACAACAAAAGCTAACCAGGCCTTTTAGTTTAATCGATATTCCATGATGTACGAGTGTTGTCTGACAAAACAAGGAAATTTATTTGAGATTATATAAACTTCAAAAGCTCCTCTGATCTGGCAGATTACACACAGGGGGCTAAATAGGACAGCTCTCAAAAACGGGCACGGGGTTCACAATGTGAGATTACCCCGTGCTCATTCAATGTGATGCAGGCAGCAAGACAACCTTGTACTGTCTGCTCAGTTTCATGACAGTAGTGCATAACCAAAGCTAACAGCACTGTTGAGTGGTACAGGCCTCAGAAAGGTGCCCAAAGTTGTGAAAGGTGAGCACGAAGTAAAGCCAGATCACACCTCCTACAGGGGAGATGCATTGTAGCTGGAACAGGTGGTGGAATTCCTTGTACAAGTCACTCTGGCATAGAAAAAGACTGAATAATAGCACAACATAGGAGAAGAAATGTTCCAAGATTCTCACCTGCTGCATTTGAGGCCTTGGTGGAGAAAGTGCAAAGGAGAGTAGTGATGTACCCACAAAGATGTGGGAATCTCTCCAGATAAATGCTCAGAAGGCAGTGGGACCAGATAGTTGTTCTGGTCAATGCCAGGACACTAGCCCAAGGACCTGGATGCAGTGCCACAAAATGTTCAATGACCACACCTGAATGATAAAAGTCAGTGAATTAATCTTCAAATGCGTTATACCACCACTGCAATACTAGACACAAACATAGTTTAATGCACCTTCGCCCCATCACTCACCTACCAATAATCTCTATCAATCAGAACTCATCCCTAACATTTATAGCTGCATCTCACACTCAGAAGTTTACCACTGCTGTGAGTCTCACACCCACATCTCACAGCTTTCACACACTGCCAGCTATTCACCCATGGCAGCCACATTACACAAACAATTTGCACTATGTTCACTGATACGCTTCCCTCACTCTTGCAGGAAAAATTGACGTACAAATGGAGGCATCAAGAGTTAAATGGAGGGAGACAGGGACGGCTGCATGTCCTGGTCCCCCTGAAGGAAACAGTGCTCACTAACATTAAAGTTGTCATTGCTGAGACTGTGGCCAGCAGTGGGATTGAAACCATAAAAGATAACAGTATCATCATACTTAATTATCCTTCTCCCATCCACTTCCCCTTTCTCACAACCTCTTCTGAGTTACAAGCTGCAGATAGTGTAAACATGCACCTATGAGAGAAGGCCCCATTCTCTCATCTCAAGCTTAACCTTGTGCCTTTCTCCTTTCAGATACCCAAGAAGTGCAATCTGGTCAGACAGTGGTGAAAGAACAACAACAACCTGTTGATGAAGAAACGCTGCCACTCGATTTATCATTTGCAATCACTATCTTAACTATTGACATTTTGTGTAATTTAGAGGATAGCATAGAGAAGGGATCTGCATGTGGTGAGGCACTAAGTTCACGTGGCCTGCAGTGAGGGCAGAGGACAAGGAAAGGGTAGGTGCAAGCATGCCAGAGGATGAGGTTACACACAAGTTCTGCTGCAGAGAACTCAGTTGAGAACTTTAGTGGGTTTGGCTACAGAGGAATGCTGATATGTTAGCGCAATGAAGTGCTTGCTGCATTGGCAGGCCTGTCAGAAAGCCTGCACAAAATGTCAAGGGACTTGGAGGAGTCCAGCATCAACTTTGCAGAGGGCTTTGCATTTCTTCCAGCATGGAAGTGGTGACCAATGCTGTTTGCATATATGTGGACCCAAATATGTTGCAATGTCTGATGGCCAAAGTTTCAGCTTCCACTTTAGCACAAGCAGAAGCCACCCAATGTCTGAGTGCTGCAGTGGAAGCTCAGACTAAAGTAATGCAAGGTCAGTTTTCTGCTTTGCAGGCTTAGAACTGCTGTCATCGTGGCTGTAGATGACAGAATTCAAAGGGGCTTGCAGGGTGTTGCAGCCGTCCTGCAACATGTCCTCCAATAGATTACTAAGACTGCTGAAGTGCACCCTAGGGGAGTGTCAGTGGCTCCATGGGCCATGACCTTGCTGTCCTCTGTCAAGAGAACAGTTTTTGTCCTCCCACCCCTGCCACTCCGCCAGTGCCCTTGGTGCTGCCTGTCAGTCAGACAGCCCAGAGTGCTGCTGTCCATGCTAAGATGGTACAACCTGAGGCCTGTTCCCTAGGCCCAGAGCTTGAGGCCTTCTGCAATTTTCTCCACCAAAAGACAGTAGCCTTCTACTAGCTATGGTGCAGACAGTGTGGTAGTATTGCATAAGAGCATTTGGACAAGCAAAGGCAATTGGAAAGTAGGTACTAAGGTTAATTAATTTACCTATATATTCCATATGATTGCTTTTCTTTATAAATTTGGTTTGGAATGTTTATTTTGTGTTATCTTGTGTATTTGCCAGGTTGCTGCATATCTTATTTATCCCAGAATAATGCAGAAATAGTTCTAAATCCAAAAAGATTATTTACAGAACTTTAAAATATTTCAGAACTTACAGGATTTCAACATACACATGCACAAAGCCCAGATCCTTTCTGGAACATTCCCTGTCCGGTGTCAGCACTTGACTCACAAGCTCCACCCACAGACTTATTCCATCAAGCAGGTGTACAAGGATCAGTTACCAGACAAAATCAAACACAGACGAAACAAACCATTGAACACAACAATCTTATATTTTTGCATTGTTGCCAAGTGGATTCTGCGATGGCCAGTGACTGAGGGAAAGACAGCTGGTGAATGGGAAATTGGGGTTACTGGTCGCACAGTCAGGTGAATTTTCACAGACAGCATGGCCAGTAAGAGGCTGATACAAAACCAAGATGCTGGAAACCTGAAATGAAACAGGTAATGCTGGAAATACTCATCAGGTACGGCAGCATCTGTGGAGAGAAACAAAGTTAACATTTCAGATGAAAGATACTGTTGAAAGACCTTCAACTTGAAACTAAACATTGGATGGAATTTTCTGCCCTCCCCTGTGGCAACTTTGATGGCAGGAGCATTTAATCAGGTGGGTGGTGGTGGTGGGGGACCCGACCTTCCCACCTCTAACCTGATTAAGTCTGTGGCAGGGAAGTCCGTGGACAGCCTTTTCACCTACCACCAATGAGGCCCTTAAGTGGGCAATTAATGCCCACTTTTGGGCCTCATCCAACCATCACTGGTATTAACCCAGAGGTGAGCTGGGGCCAGCTCACTATGGGGGGAGCACAACACGCAAACCAATGCGGGATTGTTTGTAAGCTGCCACAGTGGGTGGGTGGTCCCTCATTCAAAGGCACAGTGCTTGATCAATAGACCGGCATTGGGAAGTGGGGGGTAGCCTCCTGAGAGCCACCCCATGATCTTGCTGTCAAACTCCTTCCCCACCTCCCCAGCTCCTCTCACCTGTGGCCTAGAATCCGGTGATGATACTAGGCATTGGGTGGGTGTCCTACCGGCAGTAGCCACCACCTCTGTGGTGGCACTGTGGTTCAACAGATCTGCTGGCCTTTGGCCCTTGACCCTGGGAAAGGCCTACCACTGTCCAGTTAAGTGACTGAGTAGCACAATATGAAGGGCCATCCCTTTAAGAGGTGACAAGGGACCCTCGCCAACTCTCCACTGGCGGGTGAGACCTCTGATGCCTCCAATAAATATAGCCCATTAACTCTGTTTCTCTCCACAGATCCTGCCTTACCTGCTGAGTATTTCCTGCGATTTCTAGTTTGGGGTTGTCTAGTTTGCCTCCCCTCTTCCTCTTCCTCCTTGTACTCTTGCTTTTCAGCTGCTTGCTTTATAGCTGTCCGTTAGATGGTGAGGTTGTGGAGCATCCTGCACAGCAGTGCAATTCTTGACATCCGCTCGGTGAAATACTGCAAGGCTCCCCCAGAGAGGCCAAGGCAGGGGAAGCATTATTTCAGCACACCAATGGTCTGTTCTATTGTATTTCACGTGACAGCATGGTTTTCTTAGTTTGCATGCTGTGCACATATTCACACCAGAACCGCGGGATAGCTAATCAGTGGATAGCCCATCTTGACCAATAATCATCCTTTGGTTTATTGTGTTGGCTCAAATGCAGCTGACACAGTGGATTGCTGCAGAATGAAGACATCATGACTGTTGCTAGGTTTCCAGGAAATGACCTGCATGATTCTCTGGCCATACACCAGCTGAATGTTGAGGGAGTACAGTTCCAGTACATCTCAGAGTTGACAGGCAGCACGCACAAAGCAATGTATGTGCAGTCAATGGCACCCTGTGCCACGAGGAAGCCTACAATGCAAGCAAAACTACATGCTCAAGAAAATCTCTGGCATTCAAAAATGAAATGTAGTTAGCATGCAATAAGTACAGAGTCTTAGTGATCTCCCTTATGAAACAGTGGGCAGCAATTTATGAGATTTTGCAAGTATCTGCAGCTCCAGCCTGGAAGGAGTCAGACACATAGATGTTCATAGCCATAGTCACCTCCACAGCCACTGGCAATGCTATCATCACCTTGCTCTGAGGTTGCAGCTGTGGCTGCAACAGGTGGTAAATTTCAATGAGGACGTCCTTACTGAAGCGCAGAAGTTTCACACGCTGTTCCTCGCTGTCATGCAGTTTGGAGAATTACTCCCTGAGTTCGTTGGGTTGATATGGCTTCCGGCTGCAAGCCCTTCTCCCCACCCTCCTCCTCCCTCTTCTAGCTGCTTGATCTGCTCTGCTCTGCGTGGCTTCTGCTCATTCTCTAAGTCATGCTATTTTCTAAGGGGAACACGTACTAGTGGATCCATGTCTGGAGCACTAGGTTTGTGGAAAAGCCAAGCAATCAGGACAAAGTGCTTCAGCACCCACCCACCAGTTCTATGTAGATTTTAGCAGCTTTAAAAATAAACGCTAGAAAGCAAAGGACAATTGGATAATAGTGCAATAGCTAGAATAAGTCAACCAGCAACTAACCTGTAGGTAGTTGATCATCCCTTTAAGTGATTCCTGCTGATAAGCATGTGATCAACCATGTGTGAGTAAGAGAGGGCATTATTTGGAGCATTGAGCTCCAAAATAGCAGTGCTGGCATCGAATCAGTATTTACACAATGACTGATGCCATGAACTTTCTATTCTGCATGTTTCTGGCCGATGCTCACTGCTCACACACTAACGGCATCATCAATACAATGGACATCTTGACACATTTTGAACCACTAAGGGTACTCATAGTTCCCAAAAATGGGCACAGAATTTTATGCCATCTGGCTTTCAAACATTAAACAAGATCCATTATAAGGTGCAAGACTACATGCATATTTCAACAATCATTCATATCTTCCTTATTTGTTTATTTTGCTTCAAACTGACAGGTGTTTGCGTGAGATTAGAGCACTTTTTCCTTCAAACCCAATGAGAGTATGATGGGAGTTTGTTGTGGGGAGTTGGGGTTGTATGATTTAGATTCTTTCAACAAATTCTTATGAGCCAAATTATGAGCCTGACAGGGAGAGAGAAAATAAGTGGATGAGGCAACTTCTGCTGCTTTTCAATACCTCCAGTTACACTGGAATACTGGAATACCACGACACCACATGGACTGCAGCAGTTCAAGAAGGCAGCTCACCATAACCTTCTCAAGGGCAACTAGGGATGGGCAATAAATGCTGGCCCAGCCAGCAAAGCCCACATCCCATGAATAAAACAATTAGCCCAGAAGAATATCAGTCACCTCTCTTAGTTTTCCCAAGGACCTGGTACATGGGGGCACTAAGAGGCCCTGAGAGAATAGGCTGCCTCTTTCTGGGGGCAATTTTCATAGGGGTACTGACATATTCTGGAAGAGAATCAAATGCTTGTCTTGTTTGGCCAAAGGCAATTGTACTGAAATGCTGCCAGATCCTAAGAGAGTTGTCCACCTCTCTTCTCCACTTGACTAAGGAATGGTCCAAGTGGTGCAGTGAAATCTAGAAGGGAGGGGAAGTATTTATATATAGAAAGAGCTACAAACAAAACAATTGGGAGAAGTCAGTTCAAGTAATGTTAAGGTCTAACTTGAAGTAGTTCACTATATTTCAAAAAAATGGAGCCTATAATATTTTTTTCAACTTAAAGAATTCAATATATTCTTAGAGATAACCTGAGATGATGCACTTGTTTACCAATGACAACACTGACCGCAAGCCAGGTGATTCCGATTCAAGACTCAAGCCTCTCCAAGATTCACTTCTCTCTGCTATACTTAAACTGTTACATCCAATGCTTGTGAAGCTGCTATTCTAAAGAATCCTAAACCCTGGCAGCCTTCTTTCCTGTGAGATAATGGTTTGGGCCTTGGTGGTCAACTCTGTTAAACATCGCCTGGTGTAGCTCAGGAGCTCTACTCTGGCATGACAATCTCTGCTGCACTTGCTGCAGAGGAAAACAGAGGGCTGAGAAGGTGCAGGATTTGCTGACCTCTGTTTTCTCTGGGCCCTCTTCTCGGCCAGCTGAGCTTTCCATTTCTTCTCACCTCTTCTGATGCCCCTCCGAACAGCCAGCTTCCAGAGGTCACAGCCGTCAGCGACTGTCTCCCAGTTGTCAGTGTAGATGTCTGCCATCTTCATACCTCACTTGCAGGTGTCCTTGTAATGAAGATATGGGTGCCCAGATCATGACTTAGTCACAAGTTTACTGTACAGAAGGTCTTTATATATACTACCATCATCCATCCGAAGAACGTGGACGAGCTAGTGCACACAACTTTGACTTAGTAAAAGGATATGCTGATAGCATTCACGTGCTCCAGGACCTCTGAATTGGTGACTTTGCCCAGCCCAGAGATGCTGAGGATATACCTGGACGTTGGAAACTGGTCAGCCTTCTCTCCTACCTAGCATGTGTTGTCCAGGACCCAATACTGTAGAGGAGTGCGCTGAGGATGCAGGCTTGGTAGGCTGCAGCTTGATTGTCTCAGTCAGGTTTCAGTTGTTCCACACTCATTTACTCAGTTTGGACATAACAGCTGCAGCTTTTGCATGTGTTGACTTCAGCATCAAGTGACAGGCTGCTGGTGATTGTGGAGCCTAGATATGTGAAGCTGTCAACAACCTCCAGCGTCACATTATCAATGCTGAATGATGGTGGTGTGACAATATCCTGGACAATGACATTTGCCTTCCTGATGGTCAAATCAAATGCTTTACAGGCTTGAAGGTGTTCCACAATACAGAATGCCAGTGGTACATCATAACATAGAGTAAATCTCTAGTGTACTTTTGTCTAGGATCTCAGGCAGGCAAGGCTGAATAGCTGTCCATTGGTTCTGTTATGTAAATAAACATTCTGAAGAGCAACTCCCAAAAGCAGTGAACCATCCTTTCTCCCTGATTGGGCTACAGTTTGCTCATGCCCAAAAAACTCATCATGTGCTGATCCCAACTCTATGCAGTACTAGCCTCCTAGGTAAGTGCAGTGTCAGTATCTGAGTATCAGATCAAGTGATGGGGCCTGTTCATCAGTGTTCTGCTTTTGCTGGCCTTCCTCCTCCTGGAACTCCTGCAGCGGGGCAGGTGACAATTCTTGGGTGTCTGAAAGCAGGACTCAGAAGCGAAATATTGGTTTAAGGGAAGAGGGGGTGGGAAGCAAGAGGTCCATGGTCACACCATCTGCAGCTTGCTCATCGTGCCAGATAACAGGATGAAGGTGTGCTTGGAGTTGATAAGGCAGGAGCAAGCACCATCCCCAATGTTCTGAATGATGTCAAATGGGCTTATGCCCCATCTGAACTGCCTCCATGATAGCAACCATCTTCTCTTTAGGGCTTCACTTGAGCTTAAAGTAAAAACTGGCACTGCTCTCACACCCTATCCCTGTAGCAGTTCCTGTGAGGTGATCACTGAGGAACATTGGTAGGTGTTCTGGAGCAATAACCAAACAAATAGGCTGTGGGGATGCAAAGAGCCACATTAGATGCTATGTGGGAGAGAAAGGAGTAAATTCAGAGATCGGGTAAAGACAGTCAGCTAAATTGGGTTTTCCTGGTGTTTTGGTCTGATGGTTGTAATTTGTGACCAGCCCGTACCTATGCAGATCAAAGTGGGGACCTCACAATTTTCATTATCCACCTTATCCACTTGCTCGTAGCATTGCCTCAAGCAATTCAAGGGCTTCTTCTCTGTCCTCCAAGCTGTCTGTCTGAGGCCTCTGTGCACAGCAGGACTCCCAGCAGCATTACTTACCAATAACGTGATGATGCTAACCTACTCTTCTTTAAGACATGTTGTATCTTAAAGGGAGACACACAAAAATATTACTGCATTGTAAATTATTGCAAAGAGAACATCAGGACATACACAGGTTCCATAGTAACAGATGTGACATTGTGGACATTAAAGGTGCAGGTGGGCAGAAGGAGGCACACCACAGTTCTTCAGGGGACCAAGAGGCCTTCAAGGACCACCCTCAGAAGGAAGTGAAAGAAGATGGCCAGAGTGGTCAACTTCCAAGAACCTGGCAGAGTTGCCACAACAAAACTAATGCCTTCATGCAGGTGGTCAAAGTCAGTGAAAGCATCCTCACATGATAACTCCTACCCACTGCTCCAGCAGCACACTGCTCAATGCCCAGCACCTCCACCACTCATCCAGCAGCGCTCCCTGACACTCAGGACTCACATTTAACATCAGGTACCTTACTTTATCCTTACACGCTGACCAATGCCGACACACCTATTTCTCGCTATCTCCATGTACCTTCAGCTATTCAGCTATGGCAGCAACATCACCCAAACACAATGATACACAACCATTGACATTCTGCCCTTTTGTTGCAGTGAAGTGGTAATATTAGAAGGGAGCAGAGCAGAATTAATGGGGTACAAGGTTGCTGTATTTCCTAAGCCCTAAAGAGAAGATGGTTGCTATCGTGGAGGCAGTTCAGATGGGACATAAGCCATCTGACATCACTCAGAACATTGGGGATGGTGCTTGCTTCTGCCTTATCAACTCCAAGCACACCTTCATCCTGTTATCTGGCACGCTGAGCAAGCTGCAGATGGTGTGACCATGGACCTCTTGCTTCCCACCCCCTCTTCCCTTAAACCAATATTTCGCTTCTGAGTCCTGCTTTCAGACACCCAAGAATTGTCACCTGCCCTGCTGCAGCAGTTCCAGGAGGAGGAAGGCCAGCAAAAGCAGAACACTGATGAACAGGCCCCATCACTTGATCTGACACTCAGAGACACCAACTCAGATACTGACACTGCACTTACCTAGGAGGCTAGTACTGCATAGAGTTGGGATCAGCACATGATGAGTTGTTTGGGCATGAGCAAACTGTAGCCCAATCAGGGAGAAAGGATGGTTAATTTGCTAGCTCACCTGAGGGCAAGGTGACATACATGTTCTGCTGCAGAGGACTCAGATGAGAGCCTCCACAGGCAGCATACAGGAGAATACTGAATGAGATGCTCGATGCATTGGCTGGCTCACCAGACAGCATCCTGATACTGTCACGGAGCATTCAGGAGTCCAACTCCAAATTAGCAGAGGACATCACTCAGAGCTTGGCCTTTCTGCAGCCTCTGCTCCATCTCCTTGTCAGAACCAGAGGCATGATCCCTGCAGCACCCCCTACTTGCACAGCTTTTGTGTAAACAGGCCACCAAATCTCTTGGCCCAGCCTGTGAGGATGTAGCAAAGCACTCTGATAAATCCAAAAACTCACCAAAGCACCTCCAAAAAGAGTGCAGAATATTTCCATACACTTTGTGATAGAAATAAATTCCAAGAAATTACTTTACCTGCAACTTTACTTTACTTTACTAGGGGTGCCTAGTCTTTTAAATAAAGTTAGTAAAGAGCCTTCCTTGCAGCATCATGTTTGTTTTTCCTTGAGGGAAAACAAAGAGGCTGCTTGCACTTGAGTTGTCCAAATCTGGGATTCTGGTGTCACAGCAGGAAATTGGGCCGTGTGAAAAGCGCCAAATCGACATCTTCCCATGCACAGAGGGAACGTACCTGCACACTCTTAACTTCAAAGGAAGCCAGGCAAGAAGTGTCTGATGGCATGAGCCACACAGAAAAAGCAGTGAAAAGCCTCCCTTGCATTGCTACTATATTGTACTATATGAGACAATTTCACGTCCATTATTTAAGGAAATCCACAATGATGGCATGATGAAATAATTAGAATCCCTATTTGATCAGATATGAGTACACTTGAATCAAAATGAAGGACACAAATTCACTACTGCACTTAATTAATTGATTATGAATAAAGCTTGAAAGTAACCTCTGCATTCATTATTTCCTCAAAGTATGAGTTGGGTAAATTATTCAATTAGCAATAAACATATTCCCAAATATTAATCTTCCACCATGCAGAGCAACTAGGTAAGTACCAATACAAGAAACTTTAGGGCAGATTTGGCCTTGGAATGCAACTTACAACCATTACAAACCCAACCATTTCATTAAGCTAAAATAACTTATGAAATGTTAAACACTGATCACATTGATGAGTTGCTTCTTTGTTATTTCGTATTTCTGCAGTCATAAGTCTGCGCACTCCTGGACACTGACCTGTTTGCCATCACTGTTTAGAGCTTCAGCAACACTCAGTCCAGGTACTGGCCAACTCAGCAAAGAATTGCTGAGATTTTAATTCACCCATACCCTCTGCCTCTAAGCAAAAGCACGTCTACCACTGCTTAATTTACTGAATGGAACTAAGCTGTTGAAAGGTCTGCAGTTTGATTTCCTGACATCCTGCCTGCAGGCTTATGGTGGTAACATAGAATTGGCAGAGATCCAAAAAAAAATGATGGGGCCCAACACCCAATTATGATGATTATTATTTCTACAAACATGATACTATACATAGAACATTGCTTGTTTCTCCAGCATTTCTTACATGTTTGAAAAGCCACATAATTTGCAGGCACCATAGGCATAGGTAATGGGGTAAAGGAAGTCATCATGCATGGTGTAATCTTCTATCTATTCACTGGACAATTCATTTTTATATTTTAAACTAGATTCTCATCCTAAATTACTGATGACAGTCTTTTTAAAATTCTAACAAGAAATGATTTATAGTTCACATTATAATGCTGAAAAGTCTACCATCAAAAGTATACAAGTTTACTGCCAATTCACCTAGTTCAGCCCTATCCCTTGAACAATGTCATGATTAAATCTCAGTCATGTGCTTCATATAATTTATTCAATCCAAATATATCATTCACTGGTCTAGCTTTTTTTTAGCTTTCGAAATTTTACTCCCTTCTCTTCTGACAGTGCTGAATCATGATGGACTACTCTACAGTTGTTTGCAATCCT